>NC_090734.1:118748446-118763446 GCF_036898095.1 Palaemon carinicauda | reverse complement strand
TTCTGGGGAAATGAATAAACAAACACTGGACGTATTATCGAAGCTTCACAGTCAGAAATCAAAATGTTTTTATTTCGATATGATTTTAACACACTTGAATCACGTTTGATGTTATATATTTGCTTTTAACTAGTCTGGGTTTGGTCCCATAAAGCATGAGGTTCCTCGCCAATAGATGATAGTTTTTTACAATAACATACACGTGCATAAATGTGTATATATATATATATATATATATATATATATATATATATATATATATATATATATATATATATGAACACTTACACTTACAAAGTCCTTTCACTGTCTTCGCATCATTTGTAAAAAAACATGAATTTTAAATTATTTAATTAGAGGGAAACATAGAAAGCCCATACAGTTATGTATAGCATCGAAACATCAGTAAATAAACTAAGTCATAAATTGGCATAATTCTTTTATATATCTGTACAGTATATATCTGGTAAAACATTACTAGAACAAATTTAGCCGTTCAAATGGGATATGAAATAGACATTAAGGTTTAAAAGTTTAAAGGTCACTCATGAATTGCAGTCAAGGGACAGTGACATTTCCATAGCAGGCTGGACAATGCCCTAGAGACTGACCATATATATATATATATATATATATATATATATATATATATATATATATATATATATATTTATATAATGTGTGTGTATTATCAGCGCCCAAGCCCCCTCTCCACCCATGGTAGGACGAGGCAGTGGCTGCTGATGACTCAGCAGATAGACCTATAGGCTCCCCCAGGCACCGCATCCTTAGCTCACAAGTATGGTGAGCTTGAGGCGACCAAAGAAACTAACGAGTTTGAGAAGGACACGATCACCAGGCAAGGACGTTACCAACAGGCCACCACATAGCTTTAAGTAATCATATTCCAGATCAACATTCCAAATGCCAATTGGTTCCGTGCAGTATTTTCAAGACTTTTCACTGAAGAGTCTGGGCATTGTTAAGAATTTTTCCAGGCTTTTCCTTATTTGTTAAAAAGTTTTCCTATTCTTAAGAAACAGGACAGCTATTAGTCTGAACCTGGTGTTCATATATTTTATTTATTTCATAGCCATTCACGGTTCAAGGAAATTACATCTGGAGACGTTATAGCAATGCCAGTTATCCATGAACCGATTACTATTGAAAACCAACATTTAGCTGATAATAGTCCCCATGTACGCAGATGTTTGATAGGGTGTTCATTTATTGATAAGAATAAGAATTTCATTTCATAAAAGGTTAAATTTCTTTTTTAATAATAAAGATTTAGAAAAAAAAAATTTTCAGTAAGATTCTTCAAAATAATTCATGGGAATTAAAAATTTTTGTTCAATAATAAAGTCTTAGAAAAAAAAATAATTTTTTTTCAGTACGATTCTTCAAAATAATTCGTCGGAAATTTAAATTTTTGTTTAATAATAAACTCTTCGAAAAAAATACTTTTCTTTCCCGTAAAATTCTTGAAAATAATTCGTCGGAAATATTACAAATAGGCCTACATTTTTTCTAGTGTCCCATTAGATGTTCTAACATACCATTAGATGCTCCAGATTTCCGTTAGATATTCCCACTTTTCGTAGATGTTCCAACCGACATTAGATGTTTCCATTTCCTTTCAGATTCTCTAACATCCCATACGTTACTCCAGATACCAGTCAGATGTTCCAACTTCCCCTTTAGATGTTCAAATTTCCAATTAGATTCTCCAACTTCCCCTTTGATGCTCCAAGATGTTCTAACTTCCCACTAAATGGTTGATCTACTGTCATGTATTCATGCAATATCACCACAACGATGCATTCAAAACAATATGCATTTGTTGCAAATTACGAGGCTAACGTCTGTAGACTTAGCGAGTAGAGAGAGCCGGGTAATAATTCAACAAACTTGGGTTCATGTCTTAATTTAGATGTGTGGCGGCAAATGGCAACGAGAGGTGACAGCTGTAAATTATGACCTGGGTTTGTTCTCTTCATCAGTTTTTGTCTTTTCTGAGTATCTCTTGTTAGTATTTTTTTTTAATCTTCACTGAGTATTTGTTGTTAGTAATTTTTTGTCTTTTCTGAGTATCTCTTGCTAGTAATTTTTTGTCTTTTTTGAGTATCTGTTGTTAGCAATTTTTTTATCTTCTGAGTATCTGTTGTTAGTCATTTTTTTTTATCTTTACTGAGTATCTGTTGTTAGTAATTTTTTGTCTTTTCTAAGTATCTTTTGCTAGTAATTTTTTGTCTTTTCTGAGTATCTCTTGTTAGCAATTTTTCTATCTTCTGAGTATCTGTTGTTAGTAATTTTTTGTCTTTTTCTAGTATCTCTTGTTAGTATTTTATTTCTTTTCTGAGTATCTCTTGTTAGTATTTTTTTTCCTTTCTGAGTATCCCTTCTTAGTATTTTTTTTTTTTTTGTCGTTTCTGAGTATCTCTTATTAGTAATTATTTTTCTTTTCTGAGTATTTCTTGTTAGTATTTCTGAGTATATCTTGTTAGTAATTTTTTTTTTTGTCGTTTCTGAGTATCTCTAGTTGGTAATTTTATTCTTTTCTGAGTATCTCTTGTTAGTAAATTTTTTTCGTTTCTGAGTATCTATTGTTAGTAATTTCTTGTTAGTAATTTTTTGCTTTTCTGACTATCTCTTGTTAGTTTTTTTTTTTTTTTTTTGTCGTTCGGAGTATCTCTTGTCAGTAATTTTTTTTCTGAGTAACTCTTGTTATTATGTTTTCGTCTTTTCTGAGTATCTCTTGTTAGTAATTTTTTTGTCTTTTTTGAAAAGCTCTTGTTACTATTTTTTTTTTTTTTTTGGTCTTTGCTGAGTATCTGATAGTATTTTTTTTCTTTTTTTTTAGTATCTCTTGTTAGTAATTTTTTGTCTTTTCTGTGTATCTCTTGTTAGTAATTATTTATGTCAAGTATTTTAAGCCCGATTTTTTTTCTCTCATATTTCAGTTATCATTAACGCATTCTCGTTGCTTAAGTAGGTAGTGGCTCGAAAATCTTAACAGCGTTTAAAAAAAAAAACCTCAATTAGTTCCTTGTCTTAAGGTACTTTAAGAAATATTTTTTGTGTAAATCGTAATTAATTTTTCATGCTTAAAATCTTCTCTTCTGAGGAGTGAGAGTTTGTCTTCTCTAAATTGCTAAGACTTTAAGCCTCCATGTCTGGGTGTTTTAGTTTGAGGAAGGAAACTTCATCCCTTGATCGGTGTTGAAAATGCCTATGAATTTCGAAATTAATTTTAAAAGGCTTAATTTCCTATATAGGAAAAAAAAATACGAGGCAGTTTATCATGAATACACTAGATTTTTTTTATCTATACAGTTCAGTTCTATCGTCTTCACGTAGTGTGTAGTGCCATCATTAGACTTCACGTGGTCTACTGTAAGCAATACTTAAAGGTCTCTGCAGTATTCCTTCATGCCCTATTTGCAATTGCTTTATATATGTCTACTTTTCTTCTGCTCGGCTTAAATCGTTTCGTTTTGTGGGTAGCCCATATAGACTGGCATACAAAGACCATAAACAAACACGGGTAGGTCATATCTGAGGCCTTTTTCCTGCAATGGACTAGCAACGGCTGATGATATTAATGATGATATATCTAGTAAAACATTAACTCTTTCTTTATAGTGTAACTCCAGGGTTTTCCCCCAATAGCACTAGGGCGCAGAATGGTCTCACAGGCCCCAACACCAAGTTCGTAAATCAAATCCAATCTATTCTCCCGCGTATTAGGTATTGTTTTCCGCTGACTCTCATTTTAGTTTTTTGGAAACTTCTTGTCTGTTCAGTTGCTCATTCCTGATCTGAATATTAATCTCTGGCACCATCATTCAGTTATTTATCTATGTATGTTGCTTAAGATTTTTCATAATTCTGATCATCCATTGCATTCAGATCATCTCATACTGTATCATCCTGCCATCCTGTACGTAGTACCGGGTATGTAGTTCATTCTTAAAGTCATGCCTTCTCCTTCATAAGGCTCGATATTACGCAGTATTCTAGAATTTTTATTCCAGCTGTGACCTAATCTGGCAGTTGAATTTATGGAATTTCCGAAGTTCAAACTTGGTGAAAATGCTTTTCCGTTGAATAAGATGGGATACGTATCATTTCGTACTATGTATATATATAGATATATATATATATATATATATATATATATATATATATATATATATATATATAGATATTTATATATATATATATATATATATATATATATATATATATATATATATATATATATATATATATATATATATATATATATATATGACTTCTCTACTTGACGTTGTTACTGATCCTCGTTGAAAGTATTTTTTATTATAGATATTTCCTCTCTTCTTTCCGCACTGGGCTAATTATTATTATTATTATTATTATTATTATTATTATTATTATTATTATTATTATTATTATTATTATTGCTAGCTAAGCTACAAAACTAGTTGGAACAGTAAAATGATATACGCTTAAGGGCATCTACAGGAAAAAATAGCCCAATTAGAAATAGCCCAACTAAAAAAGGAAATAAGGAAATAAACTATATAAGAAGTAATGAACAATTAACATAACTATTTTAAGATATCCCTGTTGGAGAACTTAAGCTAGTATCATTCTGCCTTTCCCTTTAGTGTTGTAGTGTGGCTAATAATAGTAATAACAACAATAATGTTGTAGTTGTGGTAAATTTCTGCTTAAATAAGTAATTTATGTAGATAAATGGCAGCCGCTTTATTATTATTATTATTATTATTATTATTATTATTATTATTATTATTATTGTTATCATTATTATTATTATTATTACTTGTTAAGCTACAACCCTAGTTGGAAAAGCAGGATGCTCTAAGCCCAGGGGCTCCAACAGGGAAAATATCCCATTGAGGAAGGGAAGCAAGGAAAAATAGAATATTTTAAGAACAGTGACATTAAAACAAATATTTCCTATAAAAACTATAAAAACTTAAACAAAATAAGAGGAAGAGTAATTAGATAAAACGGTGTGGCTGCGTTTATCCACAAGCAAGGTGTGCTGTATAGAATTTACGCCAATGGCAACTTTCTGCGTATTTTTACTTTCTTGTTAAATGAAGTCAATTTAAACTTTATTTCATCGCCCTTGAAACATTATAAGATGCATAACAGTTCATATATCATAACCAGTTATCAGTAGCTGATAACGTGGTGATTAGAATGTAAGGTCCTGACAAATAAATAACGCAATTTATTTTATGCACAGCTGTTTGTATAATTCATCATCAAGCGGACACTTGTTATGCTGATTTTAAATAATTTTTTATTGTTCCTTATAATTCGTTATTCGTGTATGCTTAATGATGTATAGGTTATGGGTTGGCCAAGGCACCAGCCTCCCGTTGAGATACCACCGCTTGAGAGTTATTGGGTTTTGTGACTGGCCAGATAATACGTTGGATCCCTGTTCAGTTACAGCTCATTTTTCTTATGCCTACGCATGCACAGACCAGTTTGGCCTATTCTTTCCTCATTCTCCTTTTTCCTCATACGCTTGACAACGATAAAGTAGCCGGAAAATCCAAAAATTCTTCTTCATTCTATTTAACTACTGCACTGTAAATTTTCATTGTCTACTTTCCATTTGGTACGGGTAGAGGAGACTCTTTAGCTAATGGTAGTGCCACAGCCTGTGTACAATGGTCTTCCACGGTCTTCGGTTAGAGTTGTCTTTCTGAGGGTACACTCAGACACACTATTCTATCTGCACCCAGGCTCACTATATTCTCTGTATTCTTATTCCCTTTCCTCAATGGGCTATTATCCCTGTTCAAGCCCTTGGGCTTATAGCATCCCGCCTTTCCAACTAGAGTTGTAGGTAGTTTGCTAATAATAATAATAATAATAATGATAATAATAATAATAATAATAATAATAATATAAACATGTTTATACAGGCTACAGGTTGAAGTCTTCCCTGGGTTTAACTGAAAATAAAATTGCGTAGAAGCTAATCTATTACTGCATGTCTTCGGTCATTTAAATGTATACGTTTAATTCATCTTATTACTGTTTCGTATTTGCTTTTATTTTTAATCATATGTTTGTGTTTTCCTTTTTGGAGATTAGATGATGAGCGTTAGAACCGGAAAAGAAGGGGCAGGAGAGGAAATGAATTGTCTCAGAAGTTTCTCGAGTTGGCCAAAAATTACTGCTGCCAGAATTGACCAGCAAAGTTATTATTATTATTATTATTATTATTATTATTATTAGTAGTAGTAGTAGTAGTAGTAGTAGTAGTAGTAGTAGTAGTAGTAGTATTAGTACTAGTAGTATTAATGTTATTATTATAATAATATCTATGCCGCGCTACAATACCGACCATGAAGCCCTACCAGTATAATCATGCGATGTCAGAATTTTATTAAGAGTCAGAGCTGTATATGACGTTATCTTCGTAATTATTACAGTTAATTAAGTTCATTTTACCACAGCTTCGTGTTTCATTACCTTAGTAATCTCCAGCATCATTTTCATCATTTCTGTTATTAATCTTATTACTGCTGAGTTGCAGAGGTCTTTGAATCTTTAACCTTCAAAGTAAGTACAAATATTGTGCTGTTTATCTTGAGTAAACTTCATGTCATTTTCTTTTTGGGAAAAGTAATATATATATATATATATATATATATATATATATATATATATATATATACACATACATATATATATACACACATATATATGTATGTATATATATATATATATATATATATATATATATATATATATATATATAAATATATATGTGTGTGTGTGTGTGTATGTATGTGTGTCCCATGTCAACGGATAATGAGACATCGGAACATGGGTTTTTTCTCTTTATTACGAAAAGGTTCGTGAATACACTGTCTACAGCCCACACTCTCAGGTGAGCATCTTGTTTAATGAACGCACGAAGGCAGCTGACTACCCCTCGAAAGCAAGATGCACTCTTGCTACTGCAACATGCTGAATTGTTAGGTTTTGTGGAATTCTCATGATTAAAGAGTTCATTTACCTTGACGTATAAAACACATACATTTGCATACAAGGATTAAGACATATGCGTATATACATACATACATATATATATATATATATATATATATATATATATATGTATATACACATATATATACTGTATATATTTGTGTGTATATATATGTATATATACACATATATATACTCTATATATTTGTGTGTGTATATATATATATATATATATATATATATATATGTATATGTATATATATTTAATGTATGTGCGTATTTATATAGTCCCTTTCAGTATGAAAATACCTTAACGTGGTGAAAGGGTTTGTGTATCGCAATGATCAGCAAAGATGTACAAGTCATGGCCACCCATACTAGGTAGATTTCTTTGAGAGATCAGACTAAAGTCTCACACTATCACCAATCCGCAATGGTCAGCATGGTAATAAAAATGGCCAGACTCAGACATGACTAAGGACATGTCTTAGGTCTTTGTCTTGCAGTGGACTAGAATGGGCTGCATTTGTTTTTGTTGTGTGTGTATATATATATATATATATATATATATATATATATATATATATATATATATATATTTATATATTTATATATATATATATATATATATATATATATATATATATATATATATATATATATATGTTTGTTTTTTTATTTGTGTGTGTGTATATGCCGATCCTGTTGCAAGAGTAAAACCGTAAGCTTCGTCGAAGGTAAACAAAGCTTAATGAGATCGGTCATGAATGTTTGTAAAACCTTGAGAAAAATCATTCATATATCTCAAAAGTCAATCTTGAAATTCCCCATTTCAGAAATACTTCGTTTTCATTTAACAGTACTTGCTCATCAATTTCAGTTTCCAAATATATTTGTATTTTAGATTTTAACCAACATATCCTCTATATCAGTGGTTCTTAACCTGTGTTCGATCGAACCCCAGGGGTTCGGTGAGGCAGTCTCAGGGGTTCGGCGGAAGTTATATAAACACAAATGATATGAGAGTGGCACTTGCCAAGTTCAGCCACAGATTTATAAAATTGTCTCTGAAAGACAACAGTGAAAGTGGCATTGATTTGCAATAAGTATTCATTATATTTTTGCTTTTGTGTGGAGTTCATATTTTGTTGATATTGTTCTTTGAACACAGTGGTGCTGTGTGCAAATGATGCATGGTTCATATTGTGCACTGATACAATATATACTTATGTTTTGAATTTGAAATATATGCTGATATATATGATATATTTAGGTGTAATTTTCTTTTTCTTTTCCCTTTTATTTCATTTACCCATATTGTATATATATATATATATATATATATATATATATATATATATATATATATATATATATATATATATATATACACATCCGACTATGAAAGGTTCGACGAGTGTATATATGACACTTGCGGGGTTCAGTACCTCCAACAAGGTTAAGAATCACTGCTCTATATTGAAGCGTAACGCCATTGAAACGCGTGTTGCCACTAAGTAATAAAATGAAAAAAAAAATCATAAATAAATATATAAATAGGTATGGAAATCAAATATGCGCCATAAAAGGAAACAAAATAACTAGAACAGCAGCACATATAACAATAAGATAACTAAAGATTTGCAAGAGCAAACCGTATTAAATGGTAAAACGTAAATGCAGTTTTCGTGTTATTCTGAAATTTATCTGGAGCTCAAGTGTTTCCGGAGAGTTGATCTTCTATGTAGACGCCACTCAGATATTAATTAATTATAAAGGTAAAGTCATATGATAACACCGTATTTAGAAGTGGCACGTCATGGGTAGGGATTGGAGGGCCTAATATAATTCATTTGTAGAGAGAATGCTGGAGCTACGGGACTACACTGTTGGGAGAAGTAATGCCACTGTTATTAATATTATTATTATTATTATTATTATTATTATTATTATTATTATTATTAGCAGTAGCTAAGCGATAAACTTAGTTGGTAAAGCAGGATGCTATAAGCCCAAGGGCTCCGTCAGAGAAAAATAGCCCAGTGAGGAAGGAAAATAGGGAAATTAATATGCTACAAGAGCAGTAATGAACAATTAGAATAACATAATACAAGAAGAGTAACAATATTAAAATAGATCTTCCAAATATAAACTATTAAAAGAGACATGTCAGCCTGTTTAACATAAAAACATTCGCTGTAAGATGGACCTGGCTTCGCGAATCAGCGTGGTCTACAATTCTAGTATATTCTAAGGAGACTCCTTTAGACTCCTTTGCACAAGCGAAATTAACTTTGAAAACTCTACATCCATTCCTCTACAACAGTGCAATCGTGAAGTTCATCTGAGAAGAAGAGAAACGGCCTGGATGGCAGACCCCAGCTTGTCATATGGAACAATGCCGCTCCAGAAGGAATTAAATCCGAGATCAACGTAGTTTAACGTGTGAAAATTATATCGGTAAACACATAATATATAAACACATATCTCGATGGTACGTAACGTCTCACAGGTAGGACGTTGTGTTCTAACCCTCTCTCATGTGACAATTTTTTTCGGTCAACATATATAAATACATACTTGATGATACGTAACGTCTCACAGAGAGTGTTAGAACGCCACGTTCTAACCCTTTCTTTTGTGACAATTTTTTTTCGGTTAACATACAGTATACTTGATGGTACGTAACGTCTCACAGGTAGGACCTAACCCTCTCTTTTGTGACAATTTTTTTTCGGTTAACACATAATACAAACACATACTTGATGTTACGTAACGTCTCACAGGTAGGACCTGGCGTTCTAACCCTCTCTCATGTGAAATATTTTTTCGGTTAGCATATAGTATATAGATACATACTTAATGGTACGTAACGTCTCACATGTAGGCCTTGGCGTTCTAACCCTCTTTCATGTTACGGTTTTATCGGTTATCAATTAATAATGTGTAAACTCTCAGTTTAGCCTACATAAGACCACGGATGACAACTCAAAAGAATTGACGTCAATCCCGTTGCGAGATAAGACCGCAAGCTGCTTCGAAGAAGGGCGAAGTATATGAGATCTATGATGAGATTCTGCGAAGCCGACAGGAAAGGGATTTGTCTTGCAAATACATTTTGAAACTTGCTGATGGATGACTATATTTCGAATCACGTGATTCCACTTAATATGTATCTTTAGTTTTAGCGAAATTCTGTTATTTTTTTTCGTTTGCTTTTTCATATTTTAACTATGAATCTAAAACACATTTGTATCAGAATCTCTCTCTCTCTCTCTCTCTCTCTCTCTCTCTTCTCTCTCTCTCTCTCTCTCTCTCTCGCTCTCTCTCTCTCTCTCTCTCTCTCTCTCTCTCTCTCTCTCTCTCTTTATATATACAGTATATATATATATATATATATATATATATATATATATATATATATATATATATATATATATATATATAAGTATGTATGTATGTATGTATATATATCTATATATATACATATACATATATGTATGTATGTATGTATATATATATATATATATATATATATATATATATATATATATATATATATATATATATATATATATATATATATATAATATAGATAAATATAATATGGTATAAACACAAAAAATAAGTTGAGGTCATGAAACTGGAGTTTAGAGGGAACGATTTTCTTGTGATATATATTAAATAGAATCATTTTAAATCCATATGAAATTGTCGCTTCGTGACTGGCCTCCTAAGATAAAGCTGTCGTTTATTTGCAAATATTTATCCACGTTTGCAGATTTTTATTTCTGCTTTTAATCCACGTTTGCAGATTTAATTTTTATATTTCTAATTTTATCAATATATGATGGTGGTCAAAAACATATATGAATTTTGAGCTTCAGTGACATTAAATACTTGTAAAATAAATTGGTGATATGCTGTTGCCTTTGAAATATTGAGATAATCTCTTGGGCTTATGTCTCCATGAACTATTGGACTATATATATATATATATATATATATATATATATATATATATATATATATATATATATATATATATATATATATATATATGTATATTATTATTATTATTATTATTTTTATTATTATTATTTGCTAAGCTACAACCCTATTTGGAAAAGCAGGAATATATATGTGTATATATATATATATATATATATATATATATATATATATATATATATATATATATATATATATATATATATATATATATATATGAGTGTGTGTGTGTGTGTATAAATAATGCGACAATACTCTTATCAAATAATAATATTAACTAAACTGCCCGCATTACGCTATAACCTGCAGAAGATTATGCTAACACTGCAATTCAGTGTGATAACATATTCGGTTATCTTTCCTGCTTAAGACAACGCCATCTGGACCCCCCCCCCCCCTCCCCCTACAAAAAACAAAAGAAGAGAAAGAAATCCTCTAGAATTAATGAAGCGTGTTACCAAACAGCGAATCATTGAACTACCTAATTGTCATTGAATTATAAATCAATGAGAGGACGGTGCGGCCCCATCTCGTAGCGGGATCTCGATCCCCTCTAACCGGTTTTGAGGAACTTTTGCCAACCGAGGGGAGTTGCGTACGCAGACTCCGCCCCGAGGAACGCTTAGCCACGCCCACCATTTTGTGCTAGGGCTCACGTATCGGAGGTTGCATTATATTAATCAATATTTCTTTCGATGTTGATCGATATAATTACTATAAAATGATTAAATCATCTTTATTTTTTAATAAACAATTATTAGATTAATTTCAAAAGCGAATTGCTTTTAGAAAGCGTGTATAGAATATGGTACTTGTATATAGCTAAGTCGACACTCGTGCAAATTGCTGCTACCTGAATCCCCGCCCACCATTTTGTATCAGTGATGGAGACGACCCCTGATTGGTGGAAGATGGGTCGAGTGCCAATCCTGACCGACAAGTGATCCAATTCATGTGTTTTTGGCTTAAATACACTCACATTAGTTAACTTATACCACTATTGTCACGGGTTCCGGCCTGGATCAACGCTGGGACATCCGAGAGAAGTGGAGAGAAAGAGAAAGAGAGAGAAACAGTGAGTTACAAGTTGCCTATCGGTGAAGGAACTGCTTTATCCGCACGGATATACGAGTAGAAACATTAAGCCTTAGGTTATAATCCTTATTATCGAAGTGGTTGTCAAACATCCGTGGAGGAAACTAGATACATTTTAAGTTTTGTGGATCTTTTGACTGGTCACGGAGAGTGTTCCCGAAGGAAGGAAGGGATTATATCCTCTCTAAAGTGTTGGAACATGATCTGAAGTTGACACTTGTTGAATATGCCTTGTCATTCCGTTCATTAATTAGGTTCAATTAATCTTCCGAGTCAGCGGGACAGGTAAATCAGTCCAGGAAACTTCTAAAAAAAAGTCCTTGAGTCCGTTCCACTATGGAAAAACTGACCGAGTTCGTCTCCAAGTCCTTCGACCCGACGAAGAGCGCTCTGAGCGTCCAGTACCTGGCCCAGTCAGCAGCCAGGCCAGACCCGATGCGTTCAGAAACTCCTGGCGGAGGCACCGAGTCCGACTCCTCAGGGCCTCATGACCTCCGGATAGCCATGTCCCATCCTGGCCTGTCAATTGGCCTGCCTCTAGATCTTCCTAGGTACCCGACGGTGCCCATAACCACGGCTGGCTTACCCTACCCTCTGCCCCTACTGATGGCCCACCGTGCCCCTACCCAGCTTCCGCCTCTGACTCTGCACCAGCATCCGTCATCGCCCAGGTCACCGTCGCCGTCGTCCCCGAGGCGTTACGGAAGCACGAGCCCGAAGAGACGACGGAGGCTATCGACCGACGACGACCGCCAGACGCCGAGCGTCCACGGCGACGAAGAGGACGAAGAAGTCGACGTGGAAGCCTCCGACATGCAGGAGGAGGCCGCCAACCTGACGCTGACAAAGGCCAGGAGTCCGCCGGCGACGCCCGACAGAAACGAAGGGAATAAAGTCAACAGCGGTGACGCCGTCGCCGACCACGACGACTCCTCTTCGTTGCCGATCAAGTCGGAGCCCTCGGAAGGTCTGTCTAACGGCGACGCCTCCGTCAGTAGTTCGCAGGACCTGATTAATAATAACAGCAGCAGTTTAGGAATAAAAGACAGAGAGATCGGACTGAGAAACAACAGCGCGTCCCCTTCCATGTCACCTGGTAGCCCCCCGGGGCCTGCCCCAGTCAGTGCCGCCATCCTGGGAAGTGTCTCGCATCCTATCCTGGGGTCCTTTTCTCCTGCCGTAGGATGCAATGCTTCGAGGCTCATGGCCGCACGCAAGTCGCCTTCGGAGGAGGATGAGCGACTAGCGAATACACCAGGTAAGGGCAGCGTAGAAAAATATTCAAATGGCGTTTATTTTCTATTTACTTATCCACTAATATATTTACTTATGTATTTTGTATTTATTTATTCCGCTTTTCATTTATTTAATTAAATGTTTGCCGCCTCTTTAGCTTTCTTTACCGTTTGATATTTTATTGCAATATCACTCGGCATTTTTTATTTGCTAAATGCAGCTTTTCAGAGAAAAAAATATTCATTGCTTCATATTTAACGGTATTGTTTACATTATTTTATTATTACTCTAAAAAGCGAATTTTTAAACGTAATAAATGTATGAAGAATTGTTCGTATTTCTTGTAATGGGTGGAAAACTGCAGAATGCAATGGTTTCAGGGAGTTATTGTATAAATAATCAATAAACATAGTCTGCATGTTATATGTATAGATATACAAATATGGGTATTCGTATACAAATGATTTAACAAGCGTAAAGTAAAAACGTGAACATTGTATGATATACATATTTTACCAATTTGTTGTTGTTGTTGTTATTATTATTATTATTATTATTATTATTATTATTATTATTATGAGAAACTGTTTCGCCATATGGATGTGTATTTACTGATACAAGCAAAAAATACTTATGGTCTGAAAGTACAGAAATATTTATATATATATTGTTTTCGATTTTGTCTCAACTTCAAAACAAGAAATAAATTTAGCGACGTTATCACTGAAGTATATTTTATCTGTACGATATTCATTAAGTGTTATTTCATTTCGGATATTTATTTATTTATATAAATATATTTTTATTATTCATTTCTGCGTTATTATAAACATTATCATATTTTTTTTTTTATTCTTCTATGTATCAAGTGGTGCAAATGAAAGGAAAAGTCATTTCTTGGAGAATATTAATTTGATGTTCATGGAAATAAAATGTATATTTGAATATGTAAATAAATACAAAACAGTATGAAAATTATTTTCTTCGTGATATCTTTTTTTAAAATAATTGAAATCTGCAGAAGCTTTATTTTTTCATGAGATAATAACGTTGGGAAAATGGCATGATAAAAAGTAATATCGCATTACACGTTAGCCATTTACGTTATTCATTTATTGATTTGAAAATATGGACACAATTGTCCCTTAAGTCATAATCAGATATAAGTAAATTCATAAGTTAAGATATAAATTATTTACTAATGTTTTTACCATTATTAGTATTATTATCATTATTAAAACGTAATTTTTTTTATTGTAGTTATTAACAATAATAATATTATAACCAGTATTTTTATAAATAGTTTCTGCAGCAATTTTTTTTGTTTTTTGTTTTTATAGTTAATAACATTATAACGACGATTTTGACCTTATGACTGCTACCATAAACGGATAAAAAATTAAGCTGACATGAACATTATAATGTTAAATTTGTGTAAATTACATTTATATATAATGCACATCCTACACAAACACACACACATGTATATATATATATATATATATATATATATATATATATATATATATATATATATATATATATATGTGTGTGTGTGTGTGTATATATATGTAAGTATAAATATAAATATGAATAATGTATATATATACATTTTACTTTTCACACATA
>NC_090734.1:118740946-118743446 GCF_036898095.1 Palaemon carinicauda | reverse complement strand
TGAAGTACCGATAGAAATTTAAAGTAGATGATGGATGCTGCATCTATTATTACCACTAATAGTTAATTTTGGTAATTGGAAAGCCATTGCTAAGAAAGATGTTTTAAAATTTTATAAAAGGAAAATGTTACTGAAATGACATTCTTTTCGTAGCCTGTTAATACAACAACAACAACAGCAATAGCAACAAATGCATCCGTTTCTAGTACACTGCAAGACAAAGGCCTCAGGCATGTCCTTATTCATGTCAGGGGTTTGGCCAGTTTTCATCACCACGCGGGCCAACTGCGGATTGGTGATGGTGGGAGAATTTTGTCTGATCGCTCACAGCAAACAAACCTAGTATAGGTGGCCCTCTCTAGTAAAGCTTTTCTGATCATGGTGATACACAAACCCTTTTACCACGTGAAGGTATCCCCACTCGGAAAGGGCTTGCTAGTACACTACTCCGAATATAGAATTGAATGAAAGTGCCCTTTTATCTGAGCAATTGAACCTTCATGAGGAAGTATATAAGCATGGATACGCTAAAAGTGCTTGATCCTTTGTCATTAGAGGATGGGACTCTATTGATAGAGACTGACCATATATACGTAGGATTAGCGCCAAAGCCCCCTCTCCAGAGCTCAAATGGGCCAGCAATGGCTGCTGGTGACTCAGCAGATAGAAATATAGGCTCCCTTAAACCCCGCATCCTTAGCTCACAAGGATGGTAAGGTTGCAGCGACGAAATAAACTAACGAGTTTGAGCGGGACTCGAACCCAGTCTGGCGACCACCAGTCAGGGACGTTACCGCATCGGCCACCATAAATCCCCGATAAATTAGATCCTGTCCGTAATACTAAGTATGCAGTTAATTCTAATAGTCAGGGCTTCTCCATCAGGATGCTCAATACTACACAGTACTCTAGAAGTTTTGTTCCATCTAAGACCAAGTTGTGGAATTATCTTTCAAAATTTCAAATTTGCAACAAATGTTTTATTTTTTTTTATTTTGAAGAGGGTGACATAAGTCTTTTTATAGTTTGTATATAGAATATCTGTTTCAATGTTGTTACTCTCCTTAAAATATTTTAATTGTTCATTACGTCTCATATAGTTTATTCCCTTATTTCCTTTCCTCACTATGCTATTTTCCCTGTTGGAGCTGTTCGGCTTATGGCATCTTGCTTTTCCATCTAGATGTAGCTTAGCTAATAATAATAATAATAATAATAATAATAATAATTATAATAATAATAGAGACGAGACTGGAAACGTATTGTGCTAACTATTGTTCGGGTATATCAGTGTGACACTATTTTATTATAATTGTATCAGTCATAAATATACAATTTCACTTAAAGTACACCTCACGCTTTCCTCTGCAAGGTCTAAAAATTATACTTCAGACATTGATAACGGGAAAAGGTTGGTCAGATTTTGACAATATATCATTTCTTAGTTTCAATTTGTGTAATATTCTTCATTATCTTTAAAAACCGACAAGATTAACGACAAGATTAATCTTGTTTTTTAAAGTAGTCTAGTTTAGATTCCTTTTTCGGGCAATTTGTGTCAACATCGTAAAAAAGACGAGGAAAAAAAGGAAGAAAAAAATTTGAATTTGGCGGTGGATGGATGTCTGTGTCCGGATCAAAACTATATACTTTTACTATGTACTGATACCAGTTGAATTAAGGTTTTTTGTGCTTAGAATTGAAATCAAACTATCTTCACCATCTTGGCATTCGATTAATGATGAATTTTTTCACATTTAGACGTGTTTTTCATGTTCAAATAAGCCATATATTTTTGATACATTAATGTCTGTATTCGCATAACGACCTCGGGATCAGAGCCCCAGGCGAAATCACACAAAGACAAGAGCTTCTTCGTGGCCAAGTGGTAAGTCATTGTTCATACAAGTTTCTTGGACCAGGGTTCGACTCCTGGCCGGTCAAAAGCTGTTGTCTTTGTGTAATTTTGCCTGAGGCTCTGATCCCAAGGTCGTTGAAGAGAATCCAGACGTTAAGGTACAAAAAATATAGGACTTATTTGAATATGAAAAACATGTCTAAATGTGCAAAATTCATCATTAATCGAATGCCAAGTCACAAACATATCAATTAGCTACGAAGGTGAAGATGGGTTGATTTCAATTTTGAGCACAAAAAAACCTGAATTCAACTGGTATAACTACAGAAGAATTGTTATTGACTTTCATGGCCAAGTGGTAAGTCACTGTTCATACAAGTTTCATGGACCAGGGTTCGACTCCCGGCCTGTCAGAAGCTGTTGTCTTTGTGTGATTTCGCCTGGGGCTCTGATTCCGAGGTTGTGTGTATATATATATATATATATATATATATATATATATTATATATATTATATATATATATATATATATATATATATATGTATATGTATGTATGTATACATACATACATACATAAATAGCTAGACACATTGTTCTTTATATATAGAGTAGATGAATATGCAACGAGAAACCATAGAAAC
>NC_090734.1:118688446-118738446 GCF_036898095.1 Palaemon carinicauda | reverse complement strand
TAGCGCCATCAGTGCACTTCACGCGGTGAACTGTGGGCATTGCTAAAGGATCTTTTAGCGACATAACGTTTAGCCTTCCAACTCAAATTTTAGCCTTCTTTTACATTCGTCTTATCTTCCATTAAAATTACTGAAATTATTAACACCAAAGTTATTAAAATTAACGCACCCACCCCCTCCATTGCACTTCGCTGCTGAATGGCCTCCTTGGTTTCAAATTTACGTCATGGAGCCCAAATTCCATAAATTTATTTTGATTAAACCAAATGGCAGTTGGTTGCAATACAACCAGAAAGCCATTGGAGTATGCAAGATTGTTTAGCAAAAAAAATTCAATATAATTTTAAATTCAAATCTTGGTTCGTAAACACAACTTAATTTAATAATTATTTTATTCTCCCCCAAAATATTTAAATATGCTCATTTCAGTGTATATGTGTACATATTTTTGTGCAATTGTAATTACTTTTGTAATTTTTTTCTATTTGTGACGCAATCTTTTGAGCGGTAAACGAACTAAAATTTGATGTCGGTGATTTTAGTTATCTAGAAGAGTAATTTACAGCTCTACGTAACCCCCATGTTGCAAAGACCATAATACAAGTCAGTCTCCAGTTGATTATTATTTTTGAAGTTAGTTACTGGCTGGATTGCAGCTGAAAGTAATGCTTACTGAATAATAAGAACGTCAAATAGGTTAGCAATCATTCTATGCCTCATTTTGTGGCTAATGATTAACACTTCGGTAATCATATCAATATACTAATGAACTCTGTTTAATTTGATGAATTGGCTTCATTAATCCCCATATTTGTTACCATTATCATTATTAGTTGTAGTTGTAATCGTACTAGTAATAATAGTAGTAGTAGTAGTAGTAGTAGTAACGTCATTATTATTTCTGAAGCAATGCTGCAATTTCGCTTATCTAAAACATCGCCATCCGACAATATCATCCTCTACTATATAATAGAGAGCAAGTGTCTGAGGGGAGAGAGAGTAGTCACAGCCCGGAGAAAGGGTACCCCTGGTTGTACACTCGGAAACTACAACCTCCCACATATTGCCGAAGCGTTGGTTTGTAGTTAGGAAAAAAGAAGCGGTGGAACGGGTTGAATCTGTGTGTCTATCGATCTAAATATTCATCTGTCATTTTTGTCGGACCGTGTACACTAGTATATCATAATACATCTAAATTATAGCATTTGCAGGACATGAAGGTAGCAATCTCAAGTGAATTAACACTGAGAACCGAAAAATCACATCTCTTTTATATCAACAACATATGCAGCCGTTTCTAGTCCACTGCAGGACAAAGGTCTCAGATATGTTCATTCTGGCCAGTTTTCATCACCACCCTGGCCAGTGCGGATTGGTGATGGTGGGAGGTTTTCGTCTGATCGTTTCACAGCAAACTAGCATAGTATGGATGGCACTGATTAGTACTGCTTTGCTGATCATGACGATACGCAAACCCTTTTACCACGTTAAGGTATCCCATACTCATATATATATATATATATATATATATATATATATATATATATATATATATATATATATATATATATATATATAAAGAGAGAGAGAGAGAGAGAGAGAGAGAGAGAGAGAGAGAGAGCGAGAGAGAGACTCCCAGTCACTTTTACCAGAAGTATATTTATGTTGAGTCGCAGTGTCCATTTTTTTCTTAATCTTGCAAAAAAAAAAAAAATCTTAATTGAAGTGTATGTCGTGTGGCTTTATCTCGAAGGAGTCAAAAGGCTTGCGTAGCAAAGGTCAGATATGAAAGAAATATGGGAACATAGAAGTAGAATGTAAATTCCAAGGTTTTAACTCGTTGTTGCGGTTGTCTATTGCTAAGTACGGGTTTTTGCAATTTTGCAACCCGTTCAGAATAAGGATATTTAAATGTAGAAGAGTTTCTAGGAGCCTGGTGTGGATCCATCTAAAAATTGTCTTATATAGGCTCTTAATTTCTCTTGTTTCTCTTGTACTGATTTCGTCATTGCTATAGAAAAGCAAAATACTTTTGTTGTTGTTTTTCCATTGTATTGAATAATTAGGAATTAGAGTTCAGTGTCTTTTAGGAAACTAAAGAAAAGTGACCAGTTGTCGTATTTTAATTTTTTTCCCAACTTATTCACATAGAAAAGAAAGGGAAAATTTTTAAGTAATCAAAGAACCCGTCCTTCTAATAATTTTAGATATATCACTTTTTTTCTTTTTTTTTCCCACATAGAAAAGAAAGGGAAAATTTTAAAGTGATCAAAGAACCCGTCCTTCTAATAGTTTTAGATATATCACATTTTTCATTTATTTTTTTTTTCATTTCACATTGTTCTTGATTTCGATTGAATGCTCTGACTGATATCCACATTTACTTAATAGAACATCGAAAATATCATAACATGAATAGAATATTTTCAACTTATCTTAAACCTTAGTGGCGCGTATCAAAATCAGCATCATATAAAGTTGGCAGTTCGTGAAACTGCAGGAGTGCCAACATCCATGTTCCGTGCTACTAGCATTCGTGAAACATGGTTCCAATGTCACGGTAATCAGTAGGATCCGAAAACTGGTCGATTCGTGCTCCACGCTACTCCCTAAGTCACAAAACTTCAGCAGTGACTAAATCAGTCTTCTTATTACCTCCGCCAACGAAGTTGGGGGGTGTTATGTTTTCGCCCCTGTTTGTCTGTTTGTCCGTTTATTTGTTTATGAACAACTTCCTGGCCCCAATTTAACTCATCGAGTAGTGAAACTTTTAGGGATTAATTGTTATGTTGGGACGTGGAAGTGATACAATTTTTAAAGTCCTAAGTCAAAGGTCAAGGTCGAGCAAAAGGTCAACCGAATTCTCGGTAACCTTGACCCCAAGTTCGCACATGGTTGTCACACAGATTTCAAATACGCCTACGGTCTAAATTGTTTCTGGGAAAGGCAAGCCGATTGCGAGAAATAAGCTGCCAAGGGCGAAGGTCTGCACTCCCAGAGTGCTTTTCCAGTTTCCCATTGTTATCCCTACATTAAGGGGTCGGTTGCCTGATGCGCCCTCTCCAATGCCTTCCATCGAAGACATCGCTTCCACCAAGCCTCTTTTCTCCATATCATCCTTCACCTTATCTCGTCATATAAATCAGCGCTCTATTCTAAAACAGTTATAGTTAGGTACACTGTAAAGATTATAAAGTTATCTTAGGACATTCAAATAAAGGACGATTATTTCATACATCTTCTTTGGAGTTGCAGACTTTTCTTTTTAAAATATTGGATTATTTGTGTAGCCTAGTTTGTTATTCATTTATGTATTTATCTATTTCTGCCTTCTCTTATTTTCTTTCTTTGAAAAAAAAATAACTAGCTATTGGTTATGAAGAACATAATTTTTAACTAATCAAATTCTGTTGGATCTCCTTTGTAGTTCTTGTAAAAGCTTTACTTTTATTTCTGTGAGAACAAATTGGATTCATGGTTTGAATGGTTTAATTCCGTAAACCAAATAATACTTTCTACTATTCAAATCAATTTAATTTACTTTATTAAAATCATTATTATTAAAATTTTTAAAATATTATTATTATTATTATTATTATTATTATTATTATTATTATTATTATTAAAATCATGACTGCTAATAAACCCAAATCTTTAAATGCAGGGTTTGCACTTTGCAGATTTTCTAAAGCATTACAGTTTGTGGGATAATGTTGGAAATGTTCCTGCTAGTGAAAGAAAATCTTGCCTCTTTATGGTAGAAAAAAAAAAATGACAACCTTTGGTACTTATGCAAGCCATGTGCATACCTCGTGAAGCAGATCCCAGGCACAATGATTGTGAGACCATTTTAACCATAAAAGATATTTACAAGAGAGATATTTATGTTTTGGCAAGAATTTTTTATTTTTTTTTTTTTATCAAATTCTGAGAATTTCTCTTTTTAAGATTTTACCATTTTTCAAAAAGCACAGGTTTAATGGATAAGATTTAAATTTCAATATATCACAGCTTTTTATCCCAATTTCTTTATTTTTATGTACTATATTTCTTATATATTTTATTTATTAAATTAATAACGATATTTTTTCTTCCCGAAATTCGTCGGAAGAGCTCTATAAGAGTCGTACTTGACTCATTGGGCTGGTTAATCTCCTCCCTTTCTAACCAGCCGTTCTAAATTTAGATTTAATATGGTGCATGGTAATTGTCAGCATGTATAATTCTCTCTCTCTCTCTCTCTCTCTCTCTCTCTCTCTCTCTCTCTCTCTCTCTCTCTCTCTCTCTCTCTCTCTCTCTCTCTCTCTCTCTTTCGTTTGCCAGGAAGATTTTCTTGGTGCTTAGTTTTCTGTGACGACAGTCATAAATTAAAACTAGTTCTTCTCACTCTCATCTTAAATTTCCTTTAATTTACTATTGTTGAAAATCTTTCATATCTTAATAAGCCTCTTGAGGTCTTGTTGAATGTAATCTACTTTATACGGAACGACAATGCTACTTTGGAATTTATCTAACAACTTCTAGTTTTGAAAGAGAGAGAGAGAGAGAGAGAGAGAGAGAGAGAGAGAGAGAGAGAGAGAGAGAGAGAGAGAGAGACCTTTTAGATATCTATTCAAAAGTTCTAGCCCTTTTAGAATGTGTACTCCCTCGTCTAAGCCATAAAATTGTTTCGACAGACCTAGATACCAACACTAACTTTTAGTTGTATTTCTCTTTTCCTCTTTCATTTTCCTATCCAAGTTGCAATCGTCACTGGTCGACTAACAACCAGGTACATAATTCACTTTTTAGGTGAACAGAAGCGTTTATGTATTTTTGGGGATGTGGCCGTCGTCCAGCCCGTGATTCGTACCGCTATTCGTATGTAGTACGAGTACATTCAGATGGCCAAGAGAGAGAGAGAGAGAGAGAGAGAGAGAGAGAGGGGGGGGGGGACGGGGTGGGGGTCATCATATCTACCAGATTTCTAAGTTTCTATAAAAATTCTCGTTGCATTTTTCATTACTGCGCCTATAGCTTTTCCTTCTAACTCTCTTACTTCTTTTGTCCTTGAATGAGTGACCTACGAACCTTCACTTATTCATTTCATTTTTTATCTCCAACAACCGGGTCATTGATCTCCCAGGTTTCACGGAAGGAAGAACACCTAAATGTCAGTGTGTTCAGCCTTCAAGTGAAGATTCATTATTTCAATCATTCCCCGAAGGCTGATGTCACGTTGTTTAGGCATTCCCTGAAATGTTGAACTACATCCTCGTCTTCGTGTTCATATTGTTTGTATATATGTATGTATGTATGCATATACATACATACATATACATATATAATTTCCGGTCACCCTCAGCTCTCCCCGTCCCCAGAGTGCGTAGTCATGCTCTGGTGAGAGCGCGTACATGCGTATGCTTGTCCATCTAAATATTTAAGTAATTTCTGACAGTTGCGCACTCTAATATATGTATATATATATATATATATATATATATATATATATATATATATATATATATATATATATATATATATATATATATCCCTTACTGAGTGAGGCTACCTAATCGTGGTGAAATGGTTTCTGTATCGCTTTTATCAGCAAAGTTGTACTAGTCAGTGCCACACATACTAGGTTGGTTTGCTGTGAGTGATCAGACAAACGTCTCCCTCTATCACCATTTCGTACTGGCTAGCGTGGAGATGAAAACTGGCGTAACTCCAGACATGAATAAGGACATGTCTGATCCCTTGTTCCGCAGTGGACTAGGAACGGCTGCATTTGTTGTTGTGTAGCAGTTTTGTTGGGATACATAACTCTTTATGTCACTTGTTTGTAAGGATACTCGGTAGCTTAAATCTAGTCTTGTCGAGAACAGATTGTATGTGCTCAGAAACTATACAGGATGTTGTATGCCCCACACAAATAATTTGATTGATTAGGAGTACTCTGGCATCCTGAAATCTAAGATCATGTGTTATAAATAAAGAATAAATGGGTCTTTAATTTAAAACCATAAAAGCGAAGATGTCCTTATAAAAGTCAAGTAGCTTTCAGAAGACCTGCTTCTGAAATAAATCTACAAATATCGGAAGCTTAGTACAACACATCCTGACCAAGAATCTGGGCAAGGATGGATCTGACATTTGTTATATGGCGATTGTTTACTACCGTTTCCGTGTAATTTATTTCATCATCCGTGAAGAAATTATGAAAATGTATATTCCTCTGGCATTAGTACTTTTAGTGATTTGAAATTAATGTTACATTCATTTTGGTTTAGGAAAATTAAGATTAGAATATTGTATAGTTACTTAAAAAGAAGAGAAAGCATATTTTTTTCTCCATATTAAGCTTCCTTTCATAATATTGGATCGCTCCAGAAAAAAAATCAGTCACGGCAACCTTCAGTTTTTTTTATTCTGGAATTGGGAATGAATCCCTGTGCAGTAAAACTTCCACAAGATCAGACATTTCATAATCCTTCACAAAAGGCGCTTCAGCAGCTTGTTGAACCGCCTACACACATTGCACCATTCGACCTTACCTTACAATTATATTTTGTGCTTCCTTGATATTAAGCCCTTGTTGTTTCTAATATCTTGCAAAGCCTATCGCAGTCCAATATTTCCTCATCACTAGGCCACCTCAGAATACTTCAATCCACTAGTTCCACCTTTTTATCACTTTCTTTACATGTGTCCTTACGTGGTACACTGTAGGCATTACTTACGGGTCTTTGCAGCGTTCCTTCGGCCCCCAGGTGCAATTGTTTAATATCCATTAGTCGACATATTCTTCCTTCTTCCATCTTGCTATCCATTATCATCCAACTTTTAAATTACTGTAACTCTATGGTTTTACCCTTATTGCACTGGGGTGCTGAATGGCCTCATAGGCCATAGCGCTGGTCTACACTATATAGCCCAAATCCATAAGTCCAATCTACTTATATGTTAATTCTTTTTGCAACATATTCGTTGTGCAATTGGTTCATTCCAACAGCTTCAAGCTTTTCTGTTCTTCATTCACACTGAACATCAAATTCAGTTCTGCCAAAGATATTTGACACAGCAATCCCTTAATACAATACTATTTTGTGTCTTTAGACATTTTAAATCTCTCCCAATCTTTTTCTTAGAGCTTTCTATCTTTCTTCCTTCACCTACAGTATTCAGTAACTCAACTCTTCTATCAACTGATCCTCTTTCTCTATCTTTACTCCCAGATGCTTCCATCATCCACATCAATTTTAATTTCTCCATATTCTTGATTTCCATTTATGCTCATAACCTCACCATTGGTCACTCAATACATTCAACTGCCTCCTACTGAAACTACTCTCAAAATCTTCTATTAGTTTC
Organism: Palaemon carinicauda; assembly: GCF_036898095.1. Taxonomy (NCBI): domain Eukaryota; kingdom Metazoa; phylum Arthropoda; class Malacostraca; order Decapoda; family Palaemonidae; genus Palaemon; species Palaemon carinicauda. The sequence continues at coordinate 118,731,093 of NC_090734.1, read as the reverse complement.
TCTCTAGACTGGATGGAAGCGCCAGTCCTCCCACGCAGCATTGGTCAGCCAACTTTAGCCACACGCCTCAAGTGTTTCCTTCATACAGCTCTAGGCTAACATTTCAAGCATTCGGATGCTGCACTTACCTTTGATTTCATACATCAGCACCAAGCATTTTTAGAAGTATCATCTGGTGATCCCGTAGTTTAATATTTTCATAACTGGCTGAACTCTCAGAAATATTTGTAAGGTAGATTCCTTAATCATGACACCACACGATTTTGTAAAATTATATCCAGATTTTAATTTCAGTATGATTTTGAAAGTCAAACATCAGTTTTTGTAACCAGATGAGAAGGAGGTTCTAGTAACATGAAAGGCCTCATTGCTATTACACTGATTAGTATGTATGTATGTATTAGATATATATATATATATATATATATATATATATATATATATATATATATATATATATATATATATATACATATATATATATTATATGTATATGTATATATATATGTGTGTGTGTTTGTATGTGTATGTATATATATATATATATATATATATATATATATATATATATATATATATATATATATATATATACACAGACATACATACATACATACATATATGAAGTAGATGGTCTGCTTACGTATATATATCTTCGTTTAAATTTTAATTTGTTAATATATTTGCTATTTTGTACTATCACAATAATTTTTATGCTGTACATCCTTAAGAATGCCCCAGAAGCCATGCTATTTAGCTATATAATTTTGAAATTATTCTGGGTCATGAGAATTATCTTATGAATTGCAAATGATGAGGAGGCTCAATGGATACAGTTGCAAGGTTCAAATAATGTTGAGTTCTCATTTTATCCACAGCTTTTGTGACTATAAAACGGTTACCATCACCAGTTATCTGACACATTTATTCCATCATGAAAAGAATAGTAAAAGTCTACGAACTCCATAACTAACTGATAGTGTCCTTCGTATCATCGTAAAAACTAACTGATAGTGCCCTTCGTATCATCGTAAAAACTAACTGATAGTGCCCTTCGTATCATCGTAAAAACTAACTGATAGTGCCCTTCGTATCATCGTAAAAACTAACTGATAGTGCCCTTCGTATCATCGTAAAAACTAACTGATAGTGCCCTTCGTATCATCGTAAAAACTAAATGATAGTGCCCTTCGTATCATCGTAAAAACTAACTGATAGTGCCCTTCGTATCATCGTATTTTTTTTAATTCAGTGATATTAGAACTTCCAAACATTTGGAATGCAGCGCGTTTAATTGAACGCACTAATGGGTGCGTTCCATTGTAGTCGGCTCTATGTTCAGACAGCATCCGTTGTTTTCAGAGATGTATAATTAATTACCCTTTTCCCCATCGGATTCATGACGAGATTAAAACGATTCATCTCTGATTCATTTCCAATTAGCTTACGAGCTCGCGTTTGTTCGTCAGACACATTTCATATTTGCCAAAGGTCAATTGGGAGAGTACTTAATTAATGAACAATTTTGCTAATGAATAATTTGACGTTATCAAATGATAGTTTACTTTTCCCTACGATCTGTTCGGGAACTTTTTTTTTTTTTTTTTTAACTTATGTTCTTAAGTATTCTTTAATTTCTCTTCAGTATTATCAATCTTTTATGGAGTCTGATTTTGTTATATATAATATTTTAATTAATAGTCAAAGAAAATATTCTCTCAATAAGTACCTCGCTTTTTTTTGTAGAAGAGTAGACCTATACAAGAAATTAAAACAATGTTTCGCTTCACTCTCTTGAAATCTATGTTGGCTTCATTTTATTATGCTATGCCGAGGATCATGAGAAATTGTATGTGCGTATGAATTATATGCATGTTTTGTGTGATAGCTTTTATCAAGTTTATTTTATAAGTAGTAGTAGTTGTTGTCATTGTTTTTATTATTATTATTATTATTATTATTATTATTATTGTTGTTGTTGTTGTTGTTGTTGTTGTTATTATCAGCAAAAGCCAAGCCGCAAGTCTACCAGGATAAGCAAGATGCTACAACCCCAAGGGTCCGAGTTTTGAAAGTAGCTTAGTACTGATAAGAAAAATAGTATGGATCCCCCCTCCCGTATAATAAATACAACGTGTCTGGATATATGTATAAATATATATATATATATATATATATATATATATATATATATATATATATATATATATATATATATATATATATATCCTGTCACTCGGCGTTATTCTAGGCTTATAACTACTCGGTCTCCCCATCCGTCGGTTAGGGAAGAGAGGGAGTAGTCTTACCGTGGAGAGAGAGGGTACCCCAAGAGGTACACTCGGAAACCACACACTCCCAAAATGTTCCGGTTTGCAGTTAGGAATGGGAGAGGTGTGGGAAGGATTGGATGTGTCGGCTCGTGTGTTCATATGTTCATATCTATTTAATACTAGCTTGGTTACACCAGTAAACTAACGAATCACCCCCCCCCCCCCAAAAAAAAAAAAAAAAAAACAGCCTACTAGTAATATGAATATAGCTTCATGCAGAGAAAAAGATAGTAGTGGTGGTTCTGAAAAAAGATGTTCAATTATAAAGATAAAGAAATGAAGGGATAAATGCAACTTCAATGATAGACAAACCCTTGGCCCTTAGCCCTTGGCGGATAGCCGTTATACACATGTCCAAGATAAAAACCGTGTTAGTATTAAATTTCTCTTTGGTAGCAGGCTAGAGTCTCGATGCCTCATCCCGTGAAGAATTGCTAACAACTGGAAGAGTAATGACGGGAACAGTGTCCTGATGGGAATATGTATGTATATATATACACACACACACACACACACACACACATATATATATATATATGTGTGTGTGCGTGTGTGTGTGAGTGTGTGTGTGTGTGTGTGTGTGTGTGTGTACATATTTGAATATGTGAAGGTATGCAATATATATATGTACATATATATATATATATATATATATATATATATATATATATATATATATATATATATATTTATATGTATGTATGTACATATTTGTATATTATTATTATTACTTACTAAGCTACAACCGTATAAGATGCTATAAGCCACAGGGGCCCCAACAGGGAAAATAGCCCAGTGAGGAAAGGAAACAAGGAAAAATAATATATTTTAAGAACAATGACATTTAAATAAATATTTCCTATATAAACTATGAAAACTTTAACAAAACAAAAGGAAGAGAAATCAGATAGAATAGTGTGCCCGAGTGTACCACAAGCTAGAGAACTCTACCCAAGACTAGAGAACAAAAGGTTTGATTTTGGAGTGTCCTTCTCCTAGAAGAGCTGCTTGCCATAGCTAAAGAGTCTCTTCTACCCATACCAAAAGGAAAGTAGCCACTAGACAATTACAGTGCAGTAGTTAACCCCTTGGGTGAAGAAGAATTGGTTGGTAATCTCAGTGTTGTCAGGTGTATGAGGACAGAGGAGAATCTGTAAAGAATAGGCCAGACTATTCGGTGTATGTGTAGGCAAAGGAAAAGTGAACCTTAACTAGAGAGAAGGACCCAATGCAGTACTGTCTGGCCAGTCCAAGGACCCCATAACTCTCTAGCGGTAGTATCTCAACGGGTGGTTGGTGTCCTGGCGAACGTATTACCTGCAGTGAAGATATGCAATATATATATATATATATATATATATATATATATATATATATATATATATATATATATATATATATATATGCATATATATGTGTGTGTGTATATATATATATATATATATATATATATATATATATATATATATATATATATACATACATACACCTTAATGTGGTGAACGGGTTTACGTATCGCCATGACCAACACAGCTGCACTATTTAGGAACACCCATACTAGGTTGGCTTGCTGTGAGCGATAAGACAAAAATCTTCACCCATCAATAATCCGTGCTGGCCAAATCCCAGACATGAATTGACACGTCCGAGGCCTTTGTCTTGCAGTTTGACTAGGAACGGCTGCATTTGTTGTTGCCGCGTGTGTGTGTGTATATATATATATATATATATATATATATATATATATATATATATATATATATATATATATATATATATATACATACATACATACATATAAAGTACATGATCAGCTTATGTTTATATACATTATACCCACTATCGCCAAGAAAATATTGGCGGCCCTTGGAGCTCCAAAGCTATTTGAATACAGTATGCATTAATGACATCTCATATCAATGTTATGCATCGACGCAATAAATTCCTTGTGCAATTCAGGAATATAAAAAGAGACGATGTAATATGCCAGGTTTTTGTATGAAGATATTTCAAGTAGTAGAGTAATGCAAAACATTTAATGTTCGTAGCATTGCAATGTGAGATTCCCATTTTAGCTAAAATACAAAGCGCTTAAAGGTTATTATAAACAGTAATTTGTGTGTGCCGCTTAAATAAAGAATAAACCAAACTGATTTTAACTTGTAATATTGAACCTTGCGCAAAATACTTATGCTTAAGCCTCGTAATATTGATGAGATAACAGTAATGATGACGTGTGTTAAATGTTTAACAAATTATGCCAGTAACTTCTGTAAAACTAATATGCACGGTTTCCGAGTGTTCACGCAGATACTACATTGCCATATCGTTTTTGCTTATTATTTCTAATTATAATATTCCGAATGGTGGGATAAAACTACAAAAGAGGACTGCAAAATAAACTGTCAATTAATTTCTCTCTCTCTCTCTCTCTCTCTCTCTCTCTCTCTCTCTCTCTCTCTCTCTCTCTCTCTCTCTCTCTCTCTCTCTCTCTCTCTCATATATATATATATATATATATATATATATATATATATATATATATATATATATATATATATATATATACACAGTATCTATATACATTATATATATATATATATATATCTATATATATATATATATATATATATATATATATATATATATATATATATATATATATATATATATATAACCAAAATGTTTCATTCATTTTCTATACACGATGACGATAACGACGAACATACAAGTATGTATTTCTCAAACACAAATGAGATAATTGGTATGTAATTTCGTTAAGCCTGTTGAAATCACATATTTCTTTTGATGTATTGGATGTATACAATAATAAGCAGGGAGAGAGAGAGAGAGAAAGAGAGAGAGAGAGAGAGAGAGAGAGAGAGAGAGAGAGAGAGAGAGAGAGAGAGAGCTTTAATTATATTCCTAAACGCCTCCAATTTCCCTGGTAATGAAACAGAAGTGAAATTTTCATATGAGCAAACTCTCTCTGTAAATGAGAAGCTAATAATTTCCTGATGTTGTTACGTTTAATTATCCACGAGTGTTGCCTGCGATACGGAGAGGAAAAAACAACGACAACAAAAACTCCAGAAGATTATTGAAATTAATTCCACAGATAGACAGCTTTCGTTTTTACGCCGACTTACAGGCTTTGATTATTTAACAATTTAACGGTCGGTAGATGGCGTTGGCTTCGTTATTTCCCCACTTGGTTTTTTTTTTTATTTAAAATACTTTCCATCAAAGGATCAAATGCTTTAGTTAACACGTTCACCTGTTGTTGGTCTCTTGTTCATTTGATTTTATTTCCCTTTGGGCATCGAGATGGTGTGAACAAGGGGGAGTTTTTTATTTAGTTGTATCTGGGGGTCATTAATCCATAGGGGAAGGGTTCTTTTACTAGGGGGAAGGGGAGTTCCGTAGGTGAAGGGTTGTTCTTAAAAGGGTAGGGGACATTGGTTAAAGGGTAAAGGGGTTTCATATAATAAGAGTGATTGCTAAGGTGACTTTAGATTACCTTATAGAAAGGAGGTTGCTGAGGGAAATGGGACGATACATTGAGAAAGGGAGCTATATAGGGGGTAAAGTGTTACTAAAAGGAAGGGTATTTCATAGGAGAAAGAGCCTTACATACATAGAGAAAGGGAGCTATATAGGGGGTAAAGTATTACTAAAAGGAAGGGTATTTCATAGGAGAAAGAGCCTTACATACAAGAAGGGATATTTCAGGTGGAAAAGGGGTGTTGCTAAGAGAGAGAGAGAGAGAGAGAGAGAGAGAGAGAGAGAGAGAGAGAGAGAGAGAGAGTTATGTCCCGTAGGTGAAACGGTGTTGCTAGATGTTGCTAAGAGGCAGAGCGCATTTCAATGCTAACGGCGAATGAACTTTGCTGAGGTTGTGCTGGTATTTCTAGGTGGTTAAAGAGTAGTAAGGGGATGGTGTTCTATTGCTGAGCCTCATAATTAATCCTCATTTATGACACTCGTTGGCTAGGCGAGGCTGGTAACTACTGGACTGTACACGTGAGTGAGAATAGTAATTGTGAAGGTGCTAAAAGCGTCTGTAAGAACTTTAGGGTCAAGGCAATATTTAGTATATCAGGGAAGGTGAAACGTTGGATGTTGGTTGAGAAAGTTGAACAGTGTGCGTTTAGTTATGTGAAAAGTTTGAAAGCATTGGGAAACAGTTCTATATAAAGGTCAACATAAAATTCATAGGGTTAAAGAGGCAATGTAGATGATAGTATGTGGAGAGTAACTAGAAGTTTTTTTTTTTATGAAAAAAATGAAGCATCTGCTAGAATATCGAGGTAGGAGTGTTTTTGGTTTGGTGGGAAATTGCATCGAAGACAAGGTTGTCTTTTCTCTTCGTGGCTGTTTAACATCTTCAAAGATGGATTGACGAGAGAGATCAGGGGATGGATACTGGGGATAGGCGCAAAGTTGTGGGATAAGGAAATGAATAGTGAATGGGATATGGATTAATAGATGTTTCCAGATGGTACAATGCCGATTGGGGACGATAAAGATAAAATGCAGAAGCTGGTAAGAGATTTTGAATGTGTATGTAAGAGGAGAAAATTCAGGGTCATAATAGCTAGTCACGTTAGTTTGAGTATCGTATTGAGAGTGAATGGAAGGGGGAGAAATCGTTATTAGCATTGGTGGTGAAAAAATAGTAATAGCCGATTCGTATAAAAATCTTGCAGGTCATATAATGGATGATGACAAGATGAGAAAAGAGATCAATTACATGATTGGAGAAGCAAGAAAGGAGCTGAATTTGTGCAAAAGATTAGTAAGAGACTTAATTTTTACGAGGAAACCAAGGTATGAATATTTAAAGGGGTTGTAAGAACTCTCTTTGGAAGTGAAGTATGGATATCTAATTGAAAGCAAGATTGAATTTGTGTTGCTGAGCTGTTTGCACAGGAAATGGGATTCAAGAGTAGATAGGGTAAGAGATGTGGAGATTTGCAGAGAAGTAGTTATAAAGCTAGGTCAAGTGAAAGTAGGGTTGTGGTAGCCTATTGGAAACGTCCTTGCCTGGCAATATGTTGGACAGGGGTTCGAGACAGCACAAGCGCGATAGTTTCTAATAGTGTCTGTGTGTTTGTAACTGATGCCTATGTGTACACAGAGAGAAAGAGAATCCATGAAAAACGAGTCTTGTGACTTCAGTTCACTCCAGCTCATTGAATCACAGAATCCTCTTTAGCAACAGAAACAAGACCTAAAAAGTCTTGGAATCTAAAGCAACTGATCTTTCTCCGTTATATTATCTGAATTTGGCAACCTTTATTCTAATACCATGTCTGTCTTCCAAAATGGTCTCACCTTTGCCTTATCGGCATTTGTATCTCCAGTAGTGCTTCGTACCTTTTTTGCTAAACCTTCTATCTCTTCTATCTCTTATTTTCTCTCATCAAGCGCCTCTTGCTCACTTCCATTATTATTATTGCTAGCTAAGCTACATCCTGAATTGGAAAAGCTGGATGCTATGTGGCCTAGGGCTTTAACAGGGAAAAATCGCTCAGTGAGGAAAGGAAATAAGGAATAAATACCTACAAGAGAAGTAATGAACAATTAAAGTAAAATATTTTAAGAATACTAACAACATTAGAATGAATATTTCATATATATGAAATAAAAAGAGACTTATGTCAGCCTGTTCAACATTAAAACATTTGCTGTAAGTTTGTAATTTTGAAGTTGTACTTATTCACCTACCTGATTAGGAAGATCATTCAACATCTTGGCCACAGCTGGAATATAACTTTTTGAGTACTATGTAGTATTGAGCCTTCTGCACAGTAATAATATTCGTGTTCCTGCATAGCTGGTCAGGCAATAATACAGTTTTTATTCAAGTCAGACGTCAAAGGCCCTGGTGGTGTGACGCCAGATAATTTAACTTCAGTCACATTCCAGTTTGCTAGTTTTTCCGTTTTTCTTACAATTGGAATCTCCATCCTTTTTTGCTGCCCTTTTGCTTATTGAGTGTTCAATGGCCTCACCGGGCCTATCACATGCGACCCATATTCTATAAATCTAATTATAAAATGGTCATGTGTTTAAGGATGAATGCATGTAGGAACTTTTATGCTTTTCATAATCGCTTACCTGTTTGTGCAAAAAATCTAAATATCTCTCTCTCTCTCTCTCTCTCTCTCTCTCTCTCTCTCTCTCTCTCTCTCTCTCTCTCTCTCTCTCTCTCTCTCTCTGCTGGTGTATGAAACGGCCACACTGCATAATTCATTAAATCTTCAACTAGAAAATGGTAGATGTATAGTCACTTTAAAAACGTGTTTATTAACAGGAAATGTTTCATGTACCTGGTTTTTCAAGATCTTTTCTCCTTTCCAGTGACGTTAATTTGCATTCTTTTGTAGTTGTAACACTAGTGAAAAGGAAATTGTCAAAATGACATTGCGTGAATGTTTAATAATGTGAAATTGTAATTATATGATGCCATAGAAAATTAAAATTTATTTGTAAGTTTCATAAAATTAAGTGTTTAATCGGTGTTCTTAAAATTATATGGAATAGAACAGAACCAGTTGCTAGGCTGGGTGAAGTGACGAGGTTATAAGAATGAATTTCATTCTTTTTTTATTTATTTATTTTTTTTTTTGGGGGGGGGATTCAAAGATCTTTATCTGTCTGATGTTTAATGTGCGAGTGCTGGCTCGTTTGATGTTAACAAGGTATTTTTTTTTTTTTTTTACTAAATTTTTATTCAGTTTTAATTACTCCCTGATGTCAAAGCAGAGGATGGAAACACTTTTGACGTTCTTTTGCAGGAAGATGAAATAACTTATAAATTAGATAATGTTATTTTCCCATCTTTTGCACGATCAGTTATTTTATGACTGCAGTATATGAATTCTTATGCTAATGAAACCGAGACAAGCAAACAATTCTTGAAGGAATTATTAACAATCGCAGAGCCTTTGTTTTGGACGGACCTGGTCAGTAATTAAGATGTGGGTAAATATTTATTATAGCACAGAATTCCTAATTAGGAAAATAAGAATTGTTCAGGGTGTATCTATAGGTACTGTACTTTGAACTTTTCAGATGTGGGAATCCATAATTTTCAAATTTTAATAGTTTTGAAATTCAAAAAGTTATTACTCTGGAAAACCATATTTCAAAAGGCAAACATCATAAGAACACCATCTAACCTAACCTAACCTTGGAGCCGTATCCTTCTCTACTTAATAACCGGGGGTATGGGGATATGTGCCCCTGCATCACCCCCTTAGACCACAGTATCCTTAGCTTACCCTAAGACTAAGTTTCAACCCTGTGTTTATAGCAATTTTTTTTACCAACAAAGAAAAATAGAGGGAAACACGAACAACAGAAGTAGACGTTAAATTGTCAAAAGTTTGAGGAAATAGGAAAGAAATTGTCGCTGAATCCAGAGAGGCAAAGAACATGATCTCAACCAATTTAGAATTGTGATATGATGGATTGGCGGGTGTTACAGGGTTGCCTAATCCAATGATACGTATATTTTGCTAATATTTAGCAATATCTTTATGTTTATCAAGTCGTAGCGTATAAATTTCTATATCTTAAGCAAAGATTTGTTGTGAAATAGTGATAATCGCTTGTATCTTTTTGTGTAAAGATTAGCAACTTCAGTTGAACTTTGCCAACGATATCTCCTGAAAGTAGTTGTATTTAAACTTTCTAGAAAAGTATACGCGTAGGTTTTTAAAAACATTTTTGAATTTTTTTTTTACCTTAAGCATTCACTTTTGATGCGTTTATTAGAATATATCCATATCATGATTTGCGCAAGATATTAATGTTACAGAGTTCTTAAACAACGTAAAATCAACGGGTTTTTGTCTTTAATTTATAATGGAACGATGCTCTCTCTCTCTCTCTCTCTCTCTCTCTCTCTCTCTCTCTCTCTCTCTCTCTCTCTCTCTCTCTCTCTCTACGCCTGATTTCCCATACCTCACCCATACTTAAGTTGATTCTTAGTAAACATAAGTCAAATTAATAATGTAAGAAACGAATAAATAATTTCATCAGTCTTATCCAGCGACCTTTGCCTTTCACGATGCGATACAAAGCCGTTTGATGACTGAATTTTTGAATAATATTAGAATAAAGAATAATTGGTATTATTATCAGATTAAGGTATACAATTTAATTGGTTAAAATTGTTGAACAATTTTAAACAATCAAATAAATAGATATTAATTACATAGATTTAAGTAGATTAATAAAAAATTACTAATTTTAAATGAAAGTTTTGAAGTTTCAGTTGTTGAAACATTAATTAAGAAACGAATTAGATAAATCATTAATGGAAAAAAAGGTGAATACTTGAATAAAGTGAATGGAGAAATAAAATGATATAGGGATAAGGTATTAAAATTTATCAAAGATATAGATTTCAGTATATTATTTTCCTAAAGAAGTGTATCTTTATCGATTATAAATATCTTTCCCTGAGGTACCACATCGCCTAGTAATGCTCTCTCTCTCTCTCTCTCTCTCTCTCTCTCTCTCTCTCTCTCTCTCTCTCTCTCTCTCTCTCTCTCTCTCTCTCTCATTTCTCCTCGGAGTATTTGAAACTCTCCCAATTGCCACGAGTCATAACTCCACTGGCGAAGGCGCAAAATCGGGCCATGGATGACACAGGTAATAATGCTGTGGAGAAATTCTATTATAGAAATGAAACGGCTTCTTCGCTTCCAGCCATCCCACACTTCGCATTACGCTTGACGCCACACACTTTACCCAGGATTTCCCTTGGCGCCAGCTGGCCTCCCTCAAAGTCGTTGATGGCCAACTCGGAGAATACGGACGGGGTTTTGCACGGATACCCTGCACGGTGAGAGCTCGGTCGTACATATGAAGGCTGAAGCTAGGAAAACACGATTGCAATTTTACATAGATACCTTGCACGATGAGGACGGCCGTGCATGTAAAGATTACAGTTAGGAAAACACGATTGCTATTTTACATAGATGCCTTGCACGATGAGGATGGCCGTGCATGTAATAACTGCTACTAGGAAAACACGATTGCAATTATACATGGATACCTTGCACGACGAGTACGGCTGTGTATGCAAACATTACAACTGGGAAATCACGATTGCAGTACCTTGCACGACGGGTACGGCCGTGTATGCAAACATGACACCTGGGAAATCACGATTGCAATTGTACATGGGTGCCTTGCACGGCGAGTACGGCCGTGTAAGCAAACATGACACCTGGGAAATCACGATTGCAATTGTACATGGGTGCCTTGCACGGCGAGTACTGCCGTGTAAGCAAACATGACACCTGGGAAATCACGATTGCAATTGTACATGGGTGCCTTGCACGGCGAGTACGGCCGTGTAAGCAAACATGACACCTGGGAAATCACGATTGCAATTGTACATGGGTGCCTTGCACGGCGAGTACGGCCGTGTAAGCAAACATGACACCTGGGAAATCACGATTGCAATTGTACATGGGTGCCTTGCACGGCGAGTACGGCCGTGTAAGCAAACATGACACCTGGGAAATCACGATTGCAATTGTACATGGGTGCCTTGCACGGCGAGTACGGCCGTGTAAGCAAACATGACACCTGGGAAATCACGATTGCAATTGTACATGGGTGCCTTGCACGACGAGTACGGCCGTGTAAGCAAACATGACACCTGGGAAATCACGATTGCAATTGTACATGGGTGCCTTGCACGACGAGTACGGCCGTGTAAGCAAACATGACACCTGGGAAATCACGATTGCAATTGTACATGGGTGCCTTGCACGACGAGTACGGACGTGTAAGCAAACATGACACCTGGGAAATCACGATTGCAATTGTACATGGGTGCCTTGCACGACGAGTACGGACGTGTAAGCAAACATGACACCTGGGAAATCACGATTGCAATTGAACATGGGTGCCTTGCACGACGAGTACGGACGTGTAAGCAAACACGACACCTGGGAAATCACGATTGCAATTGTACATGGGTGCCTTGCACGACGAGTACGGCCGTGTAAGCAAACACGACACCTGGGAAATCACGATTGCAATTGTACATGGGTGCCTTGCACGACGAGTACGGCCGTGTAAGCAAACACGACACCTGGGAAATCACGATTGCAATTGTACATGGGTGCCTTGCACGACGAGTACGGCCGTGTATGCAAACACGACACCTGGGAAATCACGATTGCAGTACCTTGCACGACGAGTACGGCCGTGTATGCAAACACGACACCTGGAAAATCACGATTGCAGTACCTTGCACGACGAGTACGGCCGTGTATGCAAACACGACACCTGGGAAATCACGATTGCAGTACCTTGCAAGACGAGTACGGCCGTGTATGCAAACATTACAACTGGGAAATCACGATGGCAATTGTACATGGGTGCCTTGCACGATGAGTACGGTCGTGCACGTAAAGCATACAAGGAAAAAGGCTTCGTTTTAAAACAAATAGCTTGCACGATGAGTCTAGACCCAGAGTCGTGCACGTAGAGACGACATGGAAAACACGACTGTGTATTTAGAAGGATGCCATTCATGTTAAGCACGATCGTGTACAAAAAGAGGACTAGTAGGGCAAAATAATACTGTAAACACTTAACGATAGATGAGGTACAAATCCATCTCTTTTAAGGGGTCAATGTTACTTGGTGAATAAGACTTTGTATCTTAGTTTCTGTTAGCGTCCACCTCCACACTTAGACAGGAACAGGAAAAACGACCTTAGGCTACTTGACGACCATTGGAAGAGTAGTTGCAAGGAGCAATAAGTTGCAAGTGAATCCCTGCGACGCTCACTCTGAGTTCACGATAGCTCTTTCTATAAAGAAATGTCTACTATGATCGCAGTGACATCGAACAAACAATTATACGAGGAAAGCCCTGTTTTAAAACGTAAAACAACATTACATATAACTTTAGTTCAGCTCTCCTTTGTTAAACCACTTGGAAAAAGCAAGACCTGTTTACATAACGGGTGAAGCTGTGCCACTTCTGGCATCTAGTTATTTGGGAATCGGCAGGCTACTCCTCGGGTTACACAGTTCAGCGGCGGTTGCTTTCCTTCTACTTCCTGGATTTGGAATTATGTCGTTTTTTTTTATGTTTTCCCGAACATACAACCTTCCTTGGAAAGATAAAAGGACAGAATTTTCGATAATGTCTTGAGGGATTTTTTGCAAACGATACAATTACTTAGGTGTTTAAACAGGTAAATTGCACATCGTGCACGATTGAACCTTCCTTACCCATGTCACCGCATAACAAACAGATTGGATGGATGGATGTAAGTGTTGTATTTTAGTCGTATTGCCTATCGTTGAGACCATAGAGGCCATTCAACTACGGATGCACTACTAAATAAAAGTCACAAGAGGTTGGACAGCAAGATGGAATAAAGGCTATAAAATGGGTGCAGCTTGGGTATGAAGAGATGCTGTAAAGATCCTTCGTAATGCCTAGATCGTAGGCCTACCATGTGAGGAAAAAAAAAAAAACAGGTAGGCTACGAGAAACCTTTCAAACACGACCTTTACAATCAGAAGTAGCTATTCGTCATCATTGTAGTTGCAATTGAATAGTTCTGTCATGTATAGAGGATGATACATACGCAGTTCTCTTAGGCTGTCCGATTTAAGTGTAAATTTAAAAGTAAGGTCATAATGCGTAAGTTTAAAAGCAGTGTCATATGTGCAATTTAAAATAACTGTCATATGTGTAAGTTCAAAAGCAGTGTCATACTGGTATGGGTAATTTTAAAACTAGTCATATGTAAGTGTAAAAGCAGTGTCATTTGTGCAATTCTAAATGTCATGTCATACGTGCAAGTTTAAAAGAAATGTCATTTGTGCAAATTTAGAAGGAATATATGTGCAAGTTTAAAAATGTGTTGCAAATAATATGCTCACATATACATGTGTACCGGTGTTGTCATATATGCAAGTTTAAAAGCAGTCATATGTTCAAGTTTAAAAGATGTGTCATATGTGCAGTTTAAAAGCAGTTTCATGTGTTCAAGTTTAAAAGTTTTGTCTTATCTGTAAGTTTAAAGGCTGTCATATCTGCAAGTTTAAAAGTAGTGTCATATGTTCAAGTTTATAAGTGCAAGTTTAAAAGCTGTGTCATATGTGACATATATTTTGAAGATATGGCATGTGTTCAAGTTTTAAAGTATTGTCTTATGTGCAAGTTTAAAAGCTGTGGCATATGTTCAAGTTTAAAAGCAGTGTTATGTGTTTAAGTTTTAAAGTATTGTCTTATGTGCAAGTTTAAAAGCTGTGGCATATGTTCAAGTTTAAAAGCAGTGTTATGTGTTTAAGTTTTAAAGTATTGTCTTATGTGCAAGTTTAAAAGCTGTGGCGTATGTGCAAGTTTAAAAGTAATGACATGTGCAAGTTTAAGCAGTATCATTTATGAACGTTTTAAAACTAGTCAAATGTAAATTTAAAGCTAGTGTTATATACATAAATTTTAAATTAGTGTCACAAGTCATATGTAAGTTTAAAGTATTGTTATATGTGCAAGTTTAAAAGCTGTCATATGTGTAAGTTTTGAAGTTGTGTTATATGTTCAAGTTTAAAAGTAGTACCTTGTTAAAGATTAAAAGCAGTGCCATATGTGCAAATCTAAAAGTAATGCCACGTGCTACTTCAAAAGCAGTGATATATGTGCAAGCTCACAGGCGATACCATATGTGCAAGTTTAAAAGTAGTCATTTGTGCAGTTTTGAAAGAAGTATATCACATATCCATATACCAAACAAATGGCACATCACCATGTGCCAAAACAGTCTCAAGAGAATTTTGTAGAACAGTGTGTCACATTTGCATATTAAAAGAGTGTCAAATATGGAAGCCTAAAAGCAACGTGTCGTATTTCCTTGTTCAAAAATGGTGTGTTTTCCATATTCCAAAACATTTTCATATTGACTTTTTAGAACAGTGTGTCACATTTCTATATTGAAAACGTGTCACATGAGCAAGTCTAAAAGCAGTTGGTCACTTTTCGACATTCAAAACCAGTGCCACATTTTCATATTCCAAATCAGTGTCATATTGAAATTTTCTCATTATCTCGTTGTGTCCAGCCATTGCATATGCAGATGATGCTACTCTCTTTGCATCAATTCCATCTTTTGAATGTAGAGTTGAGGTTGCTGAATCCCCTATTAGAGATCTAGCTAAAATTGTGCATTGTGCAAATTATGGGGTAGGAAGTTAAATTCTAACAAAATTCAAAGTTTTATTGTATGTATGTCGAGGACAGTGGCTCCTCAACTTCCAGATCTTTGCATTAGTAATGTTTCTTTAACTATATACAACTCCTTTAAAATTTTAGGTGTGATTCTTGATTGCAAATCTACTTTTGAAAGACGCTTTCTGTCAGTTTCTTTTTCAATTGCAAGAAAAATTTACTTCTTGAGAAATTGTTTTAAGATTATCGATGATAAATCTATTTTGAAGATATGTTTTAAATCTTTCATTCTACCTTGTTTTGAGTATTTTCCTCTTGTCTGGTCTTCAGCCGCAGATTCTCTCCTTAGTGTGTTGGACAGAAACCTTTGATTTGTGAAATTTAATATTCCTGGTCTTGATATTAATCTTTGGCACCGTCATTCTATTAATTCTTTATGCATGTTGCGTAAGATTTTTCATAATTCTGACTGACCATCCGTTGCATTCAGATCTTCCCAGACTGTGTGATCCTTACATAGCACTAGGAATGCAGTTAGTACTAACAGTCCTGCCTTCTCTATCATGAGGCTCAATAATACACATTATTTTAGAAATCTTATTCCAGCTCTAACCAAATAGTGGTTGATCTTCCTAATCAGGCAGTTGCATTAGTGGGACTTTCAAATTTGAAGCGAATATTTTTATGTTGACTAGGCTGACATGAGTCTCTCTTCATATTTATATATGACATTTATTTAACGATTTTACTGATCATGAAATATTTTATAACTTTTATTCATTCATCATCATCATATCCTTTTACGCCTATTGACGCAAAGGGCCTCGGTTAGATTTCGCCAGTCGTCTCTATCTTAAGCTCTTGATTTAATACTTCTCAATTTATCATCTACTTCTTCAATACTTCTCTATCTATCATCTACTTCACACTTCATAGTCCTCAGCCATGTAGGCCTGGGTCTTCCAACTCTTTTAGTGCCTTGGGGAGCCCAGCTGAACGTTTAGTGAACTAATCTCTCTTGGGGAGTGAGAAGAGCCTGCCCAAACCATCTCCATCTACCCCTCATCATGATCTCCTCCACATATGGCATTCGAGTAATCTCTTTTATATTATTATTATTACTAGCCAAGCTACAATCCCAGTTGGAAAAGCAAGATGCTATAAGCCCAAGGGCTCCAATAGGGAAAATAGCCCAGTGAGGAAAGGAAATAAGGAAATGAATAAATAATGAGAACAAGTTAACAATAAATCATTCTAAAACAGTAACGACGTCAAAACAGATATGTCCTATGCTAACTATTAACAACGTTAACAACATATATGTCATATATAAACTATAAAAAGACTCATGCCAGCCTGGTTAACATAAAAACATTTGCTCCAACTTTGACCTTTTGAAGTTCTACTGATTCAACTACCCGATTAGGAAGATCATTCCACAACTTGGTAACAGTTGGAATAAAATTTCTAAAATACTTTGTAGTATTGAGCCTCATGATGGAGAAGACCTGGCTATTAGAATTAACTGCCTGCCTAGTATTACGAACAGGATAGAATTGTCCAGGGAGATCTGAATGTAAAGGATGGTCAGAGTTATGAAAAATCTTATGCAACATGCATAATTAACTAATTGAACGACGGTGCCAAAGATTAATATCTAGATCAGGAATAAGAAATTTAATAGACCGTAAGTTTCTGTCCAACAAATAAAGATGAGAATCAGCAGCTGAACAGCAGACAGGAGAACAATACTCAAAACAAGGTAGAATGAAAGAATTAAAACACTTCTTCAGAATAGATTGATCACCGAAAATCTTGAAAGACTTTCTCAATAAGCCAATTTTTTTTTTATGCAATTGAAGAAGACACAGACCTAATGTGTTTCTCAAAAGTAAATTTGCTGTCGAAAATCACACCTAAAATTTTAAAAGTCATACAAATTTAAAGAAACAATTTCAATACTGAGATCCGGATGTTGAGGAGCCACCGTCCTTGACCTACTTACAATCATACTTTGAGTTTTGTTTCTAATCCTGTCCTGCCATTTACCTCCCCATATCCACCTGAGGGCTTTGTTCTCAAATCTACTAAATCTATTGGAGATTGTTTCATTGTCACACCATGACTCATTTCCTTATAGTGACACCGATCTCACTAAACTGATATATTTATATGTAATTTCAGTCGATTCGATTTCCAAAGTTTACTTAACCTAGCCATTGTCTGATTTGCTTTTTTCAATCTTTCACTAAACTCTAATTCTAAAGACGCTGTATTGAAGATCATAGTTCCTGAATACTTAAATGATTGTACCTTATTAATCCTTTCTCCTACCAATGATATTTCATCTTCCATTGCATACTCTGTTCTCATCATCTCTGTCTTTCCTCTATTCATCTTGAACCCAACCTTATGTGATATTTCATGCATTCCTATAATTAAGCATTGCAAATCCTGCGGTGTTCTGCTAACAAGGACAGCATCATCACCATACTGTAGGTCTTCTAATTTCCTGTCTCCAATCCAGTCCAATCGTTCTCCACCATCTCCAACTGATCTACCCGTTACAAAATCCATGAGGAGGATAAACAACATAGGTGACAACACATTCCCTTGGAATACTCTGCTATTCACTAGAAATTCATTTGATAAGACTCCATTAACATTAACTTTGCACTTTCTATGCTCATGAACATAATCAAATTCATTAGTCTTCATATAGTTTATTTATTTCCTTATCTCACTGGATCATTTTTATCTGTTGGAGCATCCTGCTTTTCTAACTAGGGTTGTGGTTTAAATAGTATGTTTTTGGTATGAGTTAGGTGTGGCATCAGGAAGAAGAGTAGCATCACCATAATGACCTTTGCTAAGCATACAAAAACATGGTGACCATCGCCATGATAACATACAAGTTGTGTCTTCACGTTGCGACAAATAATGACAACTGAACGAGGTTTCAGGAGATCTCATGACGCCATTACAGTGACCAGTGCCATAATATGGCAACAAGTAACGGTTGGTGCGAGGTGGCTGCATAGGCTTTTATAGGTGTTTGAGTTACTAGCGCTAGAGAGTTATGGGGTCTTTTGATTGGCCAGACAGTACTACATTGGATCCTTCTCTCTGATTACGGTTCATTTTCCCTTTGCTTACGCAAACACAACGAATAGTCTGGCTTATTCTTTACATATTCTCCTCTGTCCTCATACACCTGGCAACACTTGAGATTACCAAACAATTCTTCTTCACCCAAGGGGTTACTGCACTGTAATTGTTCAGTGGCTACTTTACTTTTGGAAAGGGTAGAAGAGACTCTTTAGCTATGGTAAGCAGCTCTCAAACCATTGTCCTCTAGTCTTGGGTAGTAACATAGCCTCTGCATCATGGTCTTCCACTGTCTTGGATTAGAGTTCTTTTTCTGGAGGGCACACTCGAGCACACTATTCTATCCTACTTCTCTTCTTCTTGTTTTGTTAAAGTTTTTATAGTTTATATAAGAAATATTTATTTTAGTGTTGTTAGTCTTCTTAAAATATTTAATTTTTCCTAGTTTCCCTTCCTCACTGGGCTATTTTCTCTGTTGGAGCCCCTGGGCTTACAGCATCCTGCTTTTCCAACTAGGGTTGTAGCTTAGTAAGTAAGTAAGTAATAATAATAATAATAATAATAATAATAATAATAATAATAATAATAATAATAATAATAGTAATAATGATAATAATAATAATAATAGGGGATCATCATGGAGCAAAGACCATAACTTTGCGATGTGGTTTCGAAGCATAGCAATTGATGACGATTTTGTCGTTAATGCATCTTAGTGTCATCGTGATAAGCTATATTTTGGCCATTATGACAATGTGTGTTCTATAAGTGTTTAGTTTATGTAGGACCCTAACTGAAAGATGAAGGAATATCAAGGCGTTTATTGTCATACTTATGTTTTTCTATAAAAAATAAAAAGATTTTATTATTATTATTATCATTATTATTATTATTTTTAATATTTAGACTGCAACCCTAGTAGGAAAAGTAGGATGCTATAAGCCCAAGGGAAAATAGCCCAGTGAGGAAAATGAATAAGGAAACGGATAGAATAGTGTGCCTGAGTGTACCCCCAAGCAAGAGAATCCTAACCCAACACGGTGGAAGACCATGGTACATAGGCTATGGCTCTACACAAGCCTAGAGAACAATGGTTTGATTTTGGGGCTTCCTTCTATTAGAAGAGCTACTTATTATATGATATCCTTACGAAGCTGGTCTATTGTAGAGTAAATATTGTAGTTTATCAATAAATTTATTTATATTGTTTTCATTTGAGCGTTGAAGAGATGATACCCATCCCGTAAAATGAGTCCCTCTCATGTAGATATAAATATTTTATGTAAATTACTTAAGTCTTTCATCGTGAATTTCATCATATTCTTTATTCAAGTTAAAATGTGAAATTTACCTTTTTTTTTTTAAAGAATTAACTTTTTATTTCACGTAAGTTTGCTAAGAAGTTTTACGTTGTCTATATGAAAGTGTTGTAGGATTCATCCGAGATAGAAACAAGGGTTTAGGTAATGTTCTTTTATATTTTATGATGTATTGCGTCATGTTTGAGAGAGAATTTCAGAACATGTGCCTTGGAATGTTCTTATCCTTGTGTTTTTGAAATTTCGAGAATCCTGGCGAGAGAATGTTATCTTTTTTTTTTTATTATTATTATTATTTCGGGGACAATAGGTAGATGAAGCTAGCTGGAAAAGTTGTCTTGCGGGTGCATTGAGGTGTGTCTGAGAGTTGCCTAAAAACCTTGATTTTGCTGCTTGACATTTTTATCTAGTGGGAAAATTTGACGCATAGCACAACCCCCACGCTACCGGAACCCGATCCTGGAAGCTTCTGGAATTTGCCGAAATTTGATATATAAGGATCCAAGTTGGGTTAGAATCATAGAGACAGACGTACATAGAGATCGAATTTAAACTGCAGCCAGAAGATAGCCTCCTCCCCCCCCCCTCTCTCTCTCTCATTCACGCCCGTAACCCAGTGTATTCGAAAGTATTTAGTGCGTTTCAGTGTGTCCTCTCCTAAGTGACTGTACCCCAAAGCAAATCGTGTGTCACGCAAGACTAAAGGGTGATTTTGAATTAATTGTATTAGGGTGAGTGTTGGCATTGTATATCCTGTATGCAGGATAGGTTTATAAAGTGATCTGGTTAACTATTACTCATTAAGAGTCAAACTTAGATATTGTATTATTTCAGAATTATTTGAAGCATTTGTATTATTTTCATTGCATTACTTCTTTTCTAAGGTTTAAGGTTCATTCAGATATAATACTTAGATATTGTATTATTTCAGAATTATTTGAAGCATTTGTATTATTTTCATTGCATTACTTCTTTTCTAAGGTTTAAGGTTCATTCAGATATAATACTTCAAGTCAAGTTATAAAATTTCAGGTCGTAAAATTTTTTGTCTTATTCTAAGTTTTGTTCAAATTTAATTTTTTCCAGTGAATTATAATTATTGTGTAAATTCTTTCAAAGTGTTGTAATTTACATAGAATATATTTATTTTTGTAACGAGTGTATTATTCCAATCATCACTATTTAAGACCAGGCTCCGCTCGATTCTGGTTAAGAACCAAAGTGAGAGTTAGATAAGTGTTAATAATACTTAGGAGTAATTACCCTGTTTGGTTTTGAGTGTGCATAAGAGACCTTTGGATATTCAGTGTTTATATATTGCAGCTGTCTGGGAGTTGATTAACGGTCTCAGAATTCGGGTATTAATGCTTTAAGGTGTAACAGTTTTAATGTAAAAGCAAACAAGGTAATTTGGAATTCAAAAGGTTAATTAACTTGTCAGTCGTAGTATATGTAATATGATATGTTTGGTTCCCTGTCACGAGCCATAGTATAGTATATTTTTTAATGTCCATCCAGACTTCGGGAGTCATAATCGTATAATATATTTTTGGGTGCTCAGACCCAGGGAACCATACAGTATAATAACATGAAGTTAGCTTATCAATTAAAAGAAAGTGAATTTATTTCTCAGTAGATATTGAACTTTGAATTTTTCATTTTCGATTAATTTGTCTCAGTCATTATGACATAATTAAAACAGTAGTTTATAAAATGCCCCCAATTATTGAATTAGTATCACCTTTCCATGTCATAGGCTTTATATCGATTCCTTTTAGGATTGTATACTGTATATTTACTTGTATACGAAAGATTTCCACTTGGCTTCACGTGTATATTATTCTCTGCCCTGTTAATTTTCAGCCAATCAGTGCCCATTAGGGATTCATAATGAATGCATAAGCTTATGGAGTACCAATAATGTCGCAAAGTAACGTTAGAAATGAAGTGATTGGTTATCATAAGGGTATACTGGATCGCTAGTTCACTGAAGGCTGTAAATGTAAGAAACATGAGCAGTCATTGCCTGGCCCTTGCCACTGCCGCTCATGAGCGATTATTAAACCTTGCAAATACTATCTGCAAACTGATCATCAAATGTGATTATAGAGTGTTGAAACATGAATATAGAGTTTCGTTCAATTTCTGAAACTAATCAAGTCATATATCTCTATATTGATTTTTAGTTTTGTTTGTTCGCTTTTTCCCTTTTCCCCTGGTTTCCCCCCAAAAAGGGAAATTGTAAATTACGAGTTATTTCAATGACATTTCATCAATCAAAAGCCTTCGCTCTCACACATCGCTCTGGTGCGATCGCTCCTGAACAAAAATAAAACATAGAAGGGGAGCAAATTCCTTCCACCTAAGCATTACATAAAGTGAGAGAGAGAGAGAGAGAGAGAGAGAGAGAGAGAGAGAGAGAGAGAGAGAGAGAGAGAGAGAGAGAGAGAGAGAAGGGCAGGGGCAGGCAGGCAGGCGCTCGGCCCTCTCAATGATGGAAGAGGTATCACTGAAGATTGAGACAGGCAATTTGTTTAGTCCCCGCTTCCCCATCAGTAAAATCAGCTGTTTCGCCCGCGTAAATCAAACTGGATCCAATTACCCGCCAAAATGGCTCTCCCGGGAGCCCGCCATTGCACAGGCCATCCGTTTCCCGGCGCTGTGTCATATCCCACTGACCCTTGTAAACAACTATTTGGATTGGATGCCTCGGCTTTGCGAGATTGGGGGATTGGTTGGTTTCGTCTGGCCACCGGCGTGAAAGGATAGAGAGAGAAGGAGGGGGGAGTGGAATATTGCAAGGGGGGAAAGTCTCCGGTGGATTGCAATGATAGGAGAGGGGGAGGAGGGGGAAAGCAGTGAGGGAGGAATCGCTTGTTGATGGATTGGAAGGGAGTAAAGGGTAGAAGTAGGGAGAATGTTTGATGCTTAAGCTTCCAGAGAGAGAGAGAGAATTGTTGATGCTTCAAGTCTGGTTTATCGGACGAGTAATATCGGAGCAATTCTTGAATCAAACGAATAATAATACTTGACTGCATAACACTATTTAGAAATTAGATTGAGGGAATGCATGAAAAGAATTAGCTTTAATTAGTATTATTTCAATTTTAATTAAGTTTTTGTTTTACCTGTTAAACGATGTGTTGTATATATTTTTCACTCATTTGTTGCTTCAATATTCGTCTAAAATCTAAATTCACTCTGAATATTGAAATTTCAAGAAACGAGGTTCCGATTCTGTCCGCCATGTTGATCAGGTCGCTTGAAGTAAGAACTAAAAGTAAGTAAAATAAAGGTCGTGCTATCAGTGGACCTCACGCAGTACATGTAGGTATTGTTTCAGGTAATTTCTAAATCGATTATAGCTTCGTGTCTTTTTCGGCACTATTTTTGGTTAGTATATATACATATATATATATATATATATATATATATATATATATATATATATATATATATATATATATATATATACATTTCTCAATATGGACAGGGAAATAGGCAGTTCTAGATATTCATTTATTATAAATCCCGACGTTTCGTGATCGTCATTATCACATCTTCCAGGGCTACAAATAGGAAGTACATATATAACATTAGGAAACAGTAATATACAAATATATATAAAAAGTAAAAATTAGTAAAAAAAATAAAAAAATTCAAGTCAAGATATGCATAGAACAAAATTGGAACCAACCTCGCAGTAGCGCAAATAAAAACTGAATGGCATCAACAACTACAGAACAAAACAAAGAAACCTATGACAAGTACAATTGAATGGAGGAAGCTTGGATGTTTACATTGGAACCAGTCTTTTAATCAAAATTGACTAACCCTATAATGCTAAAATCTTTAATGTCAATATTTATTTTGCACATTTTAGTATGATTGCGAATATTTGAATGTTCTGGACTGGATATTCTGCAACCTGTTCGAAAACTAACACCTCTATGAGAATCAATTCTGACCTTCAACAACCTCTTGGTAGATCCTACGTAGGTCCCAGAGTTACACTTTGGGCAAATATATTGATGCACTACACCAGAGGACATCAAAGGACTCAATCGATCCTTAAAGTGAAAAATCGAGCTAACTGTGAGAGGATTCCTTGGAATTAAGGTTACTACAACAGCTGGAAAATGTTGTTGTACACTTGTCTAAAGGAATCATCATGAATAAAAGGAAAACTCGCATAAAATTTGAGTTTAGGTACTGTTGTTACTTTTTGAGTCTGAGCCAATTTATTATTTAGTAATTTGTTAAGATGCTTAAAAAATAATTTAGTCGGGAAACAGTTTTTCTTAAAATAATCACATAAATAAAGTACTTCGGTATGAAAACATTCCCAACTAGAAGTAAGTAGGAATGCTCTGTGGAGAAGAGTAAAAATAGAGTTTGATTTAAAATTATAAAAACAAGAGCTATAAAAACTCGAACCTAATCCAGTAAAAGTCTTTTTTTCTAAAAACCGTGGTATTGAAACCTTCTCTCTCTCTAGATACTAACACATTTAAAAAATGTAATTTATTTCCTTCCTCCTTTTCTAATGTGAACTTTATATTATTGTGCTGTGAATTAGCAAAATCCACGAAGGAGTCAGCACAGAATTCATTTCTGAATAAAGCGAAGGTGTCATCAACATATCTGACATAAAACAGGGGATGGTATCTCAAAGGGAAATTGCGATAATGACGATCACGAAACGTCGGGATTTATAATAAATGGATATCTAGAACTGCGTATTTCCCTGTCCATTTTGAGAAATGTAAGTTACTGGCTGCCGCCACCTTCTCTGATGATATATATATATATATATATATATATATATATATATATATATATATATATATATATATATATATATATATATATATATATATATATATATATATATATATATTAGTAGATACTTTGTGTGTATGCATTTTGTATAACGGTATGTAGTTTTTGTATAATCTCGCAAAATATACGTGTAGATAATCTCTGGTATTAAAGATTAATCATTATAAGTATATATCAATGTTCTATTAAAGCTCATGACACTCGTTTCAGGTGACGGAATTTTTCTTCATAGTTAGATTGTGACGTTTCACTATTAAAGTAATTTACATCTATAAATAGTTTGTCTTTGTTATGAAAAAGAAGGTACGTTATAGAAATATTTGGAGAAGACGCGTCGAGGCAACCGACCCCTTATCCTAGCGATGGTACTTTGTAAAAGAAGAATAGATCTTCAGGCAATATCAAAAAATGATTCGTCCATGTTGGTTGGAATTTCTAGAGGTCCACATCAGGATTCCTGTCCACTTTAACACTTCTTAACCATTAGGGAGCCGAAGTTATGACATGAGTTACCAAGAATAAACACCGCTCAGTAAGATCCCCGTGCGGGATGGCTGCTTTCAGCGTAACGCAGTTGATTTCCTACTTCTCAGATGACAAAAATTACACAAAGCGGTGTAAAAACCACTGCAATCCTGATCATATACTATCCTTTTCCTATTCAAATGGGATAGTGACTGGAAAAGTCAAGTGGGTGTGTTAGAACACTGTCAAGTAGTAGGTCTGTGAACGCCTGGAGCAGTAGTTATGAACCAGCCCGTGGTAATGTAATGTCAGATTTTAGCTCATTACCAACCAATTGATTTTGTCAGAGAGCCAACTTTTTTTCCCATTAATTCCGATCTTGGTGCCTTGAATGATTAGTGAATCAGCTAAAGTTTAAGTACTGATTGTGTAACTTTCCATTTAATAACCGGGAAAGATTGATTATGAGTAAGTGAAATAAGGAGAGACCTTTCTGAGGAAACACAAATAACATCATGTGGCATTGAAAGAGAGGCGTGGAACGGCTGTTGGAGGTCAGGCTGGAGATATTTTAGTGTCAGTGATTCCATTTTCATTCGTAAGGTCAAATAAGGTCTTTATTTTACTGCAGAAAAGGAAAGGGAAGACTAAATAGGAGCAGTTAGTATATAAGGAGGAATAGGGAAAGGAATGAGTAAGGAAAGATAAAAATTACAATTGTTGATTTTTTTTTCACTTTGGGTGTTTTTTTTTTCTCTCTTTTCCTTTCGGGGCTTTTCTGTCCTGTGAAACTTTTGGTTATTTTTTTGGTAATTCAATAGTAATTTTAGTCCTTATATTTATCCCCTTTCAAAGTAAGGATACCTTAACTTGGTGAAATGGTTTGGTTATCGCCATGATTAGCAAAGCTTAACCAGTCAGGATCACCTATACTGTAATTGGTTTACTGTAAGCGATCAGACTAAAGTCCACCACCATCACCAATCTGTAATGGCCAGTGTGGTGATGAAAACAGGCCAACCACCAGGCATGAATAAGGACAGATTTGAGGCCTTTGTCATGCATTTGTTGTTATTGCTGTTGTTGTTGTTAGTTGTTAGTTTATCCCATATAACTGTGTACACATTATTAATGGCAATGATAACGGAGATACTAGATTCTGAAATGGTTTACCTGCCAGATTATAAAGCTAAGGTCAGTTTTGAAAACTCTATAACAACTTCATCCTTAGTGTTATACCACAGGCAAAGTATTTCTTTATGAACTTTTTATGTCAATTGTAACGAGTTTTTATAATGACAATGATTATGGCGCTGCGAGCTTCTCTTCATCCGAGAAATACTGAAAAGAGCACCCTGATTGATGTAGTTACATAGGATAATGACGGCTTTTCAATGTACGGATGTAAAAAACATGTTTTTTTATTGCAATCTGGAAAAGATTTTCTTAAAACCGAGACTTAATTCACATGTTAAGGGTTAGTTGGAAGGTTGGGGGTGTCTTCTCCACCTCCCATTTCAGTTTAAAAGTCACTCGCGAGCGGCAGAGGTAAGTAGCAAGTCGTTGCAGTTGTTCCTAAACACCACAAATTATACATTCATAAACAGTGTCAAGACGCTGCACTCCACCCAAATAAGGACCATGGAGAACTTGGCAATGGCTGAACCAGCAGGTAGAGCAGGTAGAATTACGTTTAAAAGTCGTTCATTAATGGCAGAGGCAAGGGACAGTACAGCGCCCTATTGTCTTGATCATATATACATATAATCAGCGCCTGAACTTCCCCACCATCAAGCTAGGAACAGAGAGAGCCAGGCAATGGCCTTCAAACCTATAGGGTCCCCCAAAGCCACTATCCCTTGCTCACAGGGATGGTGAAGTTCCAAACGTTGTTAGAAGTCGTCGAGGTTGATAAGGGCTAGAATTCCCGTCCCACAGCTCGAACTCTGGAACCAGTAGCTGACCATTCCCTAAGCTAGTTGCTGTGCTAGATTGTTTGGAGTGTCTGTGTCAATATTTATGGTTGTGATTGATCGTTTGGAGTATCTGAACCACTATTTATGATTGTGCTTGATTATTTGGAGTATCTACGTTGCTTTTTATGACTGCGCTTGATTGTTCGGAGTATATTTGGACTTTCTGTGCTGCTATTTATGGTTGTGCTTGATTATTTGGAGTTTTTGTGTCACTTTTTACGACTGTGCTTGATTGTTTGGAGTATCTGCTCCGCTATTTAAGACTGCGCTTGATTATTTGGAGTATCTATGTCACTATTTATGGTTGTGCTTGATTATTTGGAGTATCTGTGTCACTATTTATGGTTGTGCTTGATTGTTTGGAGTATCTGTATCTCTATTTATGGTTGTGCTTGATTATTTGGAGTATCTGTGTCACTATTTATGGTTGTGCTTGATTATTTGGAGTATTTGTGTTGCTTTTTATGACTGCACTTGATTGTTTGGAGTATCTGCTCCGCTATTTAAGACTACGCTTGATTTTTGGAGTATCTGTGCCGCTATTTATGGTTGTACTTGATTGTTTGGAGTATCTGTGCTCCTTTTCGTGACTGCGCTTCATTGTTTGGAGTATCTGCATCACTATTTATGACTAAGCTTGATTGTGTGGAGTATCTATGCCGTTAATTATGGTTGTGCTTGATTATTTGGAGTATTTTCGCCGCATTTTATGACTGCACTTGATTTTATGACTGCACTTGATTGTTTGGAGTATCTGCGCCGCTTTTTAAGACTGCACTTGATTGTTTGGAGTATCTGCGCCGCTATTTATGACTGCGCTTGATTGTGTGGAGTATCTATGCCGTTAATTATGGTTGTGCTTGATTATTTGGAGTATCTGCGCCACTTTTTATGACTGCACTTGATTGTTTGGAGTATCTGCGCCGCTATTTATGACTGCGCTTGATTGTGTAGAGTATCTATGCCGTTAATTATGGTTGTGCTTGATTTTTTGGAGCATCTGCACCGCTATTTACGACAGCTCCGTTATCTCAGGGCCATATCTAGTGACATTGTGCCACCTGATAACTATACAGCTATGTAACCAGGGTTTTAAACCTCGCTCTTCGTCATCGACTTATATGTTTTGATTTCCTTAACCTTACGCAATTTCTTTTATTTTTTCTATTTTCATCTAGTTATATTGGTATTTTAGGTTTAATTTATTAAATGATTTATTTACTTATTTGCCTAGTTTTCTGTTTACCAGCAGTTGATATACTTTTAATTATTAATTCATTTTTCAATGTGTCTATATAATTAGATTTATGTAAAAAAAAAAACTCTACATTTGTTTATGTTCATTTTAAATCGTCAGAACATTAAAAAAATGTTATGATGAAACTAAGTCATTAAATTGTCTGCAAATAAGATAGAAAATGAGATCGTAAAAAGGAATTGCACAAAGAATTCGCATTAGACAAACAGCGAATTCAAAAGAAAACGACTTAATTAATCAGTTGAGATATTGCTAATTTGCCGATCGTACAATGAATGCAAATATTCAGCGCTTAATTAAGCAACGCCAAAGATTGCCCAGCTGAGGACGGAATCCTCACAGGAAAAAAAAGCAGCCTGAATTACACCAGTCGTCAAATATAATTCATAAATATGCAATTTCCCAGCTAAAAAAAAGAAAAAAAAGATAAATAAATATATTTGACTTTGAAATGACTTAACGCAAGGGAATCGAGTAATTTGACGATTTAAACAAAAGCGCCTTAAGCAAACAAACTGTGACAACCTGTTGGGGTAACATCATCATGCTAACAGAATAACGCGACGTCACGTAACGCGATTGCGAGCGAAAACGCATTAATTTCGAATGAAACTTAAGCGCATAACGCAATTTACGCCAAAAACACCAAAACAAACCAATTAATTTTGCTGACCAAATTAATTGAATTTTCGCGCTCGTTGTTTATGTCATATGCACAGAGCAGCACTAGCAACAAACTCCCCTTCCTCTTCCCCCTCCCTTCTTCCTCCCTTCCTCCTCCCTCCCTTCCTAATCCCTCCCCCCATCAGAAAGTTGGAATTGAAATAGGAGGCTGATTCCCAGGTTCCAGATAGCTCTCTTTGAAGTGCAGTCTTGGAGAGAGAGAGAGAGAGAGAGAGAGAGAGAGAGAGAGAGAGAGAGAGAGAGGAGAGAGAGAGAGAGAGAGAGAGAGAGAGAGAGAGAGAGGGGGGAGATTTGCAATACAGAAAGGTACTGTATAAAAAGAAAAACTTGCCTTTTTGATATGCAGGTAAAGAGGTAGACACTCCTCAGTACTTGAAACACAGGGAGAGAGAGAGAGAGAGAGAGAGAGAGAGAGAGAGAGAGAGAGAGAGAGAGATTTGCAATACAGAAAGGTATAAAAAGAAAAACTTGCCTTTTTGATATGCAGGTAAAGAGGTAGACACTCCTCAGTACTTGAAACACTGAGAGAGAGAGAGAGAGAGAGAGAGAGAGAGAGAGAGAGAGAGAGAGAGAGAGAGAGAGAGAGAGAGAGAGATCATTTAGAAAATTACCTTGTGATTTATTATTATAACGGTTATCTGTATAATTATTATCATTCTATATGATGATTTATATTCATAGAACTAGTCAAAATCATTGAAAGTACAATAAAGTAGCCATTTGTCAAAAATAAAAGCATAAAGGAACATAGAGTAAATGCGAGTATAGAGCAATACTACCGCTAGATAGTTATGTTGTCTTTTGACTGGCCAGACTGTACTACATTGGATCCTTCTCTCTGGTTACGGTTCATTTTCCCTTTACCTACATATACATCGAATAGTCTGGCCTATTCTTTATATGTTCTCCTCTGTCCTCATACACCTGACAACACTGAGATCAAACAATTCTTCTTCACTCAAGGGGTTAACTACTGCACTGTAATTATTCAGTGGCTACTTTCCTCTTGGTAAGGGTAGAAGAGACTCTTTAGCTTTAGTAAGCAGCTCTTCTAGGAGAAGGACACTCCAAAATCAAACCATTATCCTCCAGTCTTGGATAGTGTCCTAGCCTCTGTACCATGGTCTTCCAGTGTCTTGGACTAGAGTTCTCTTGCTTGAGGGTACACTTGGGCACACTATTCTATCCTATTTCTCTTCCTCTTGTTTTGTTAAAGTTTTTGTTTGTATAGGAATTATTGATTTATTTTGATGTTACTGTTCTTAAAATATTCCATTTTCCTTGTTTCCTTTCCTCGCTGGGCTATTTTCTTTGTTAGAGCCCCTGGGCTTATAGCATTCTGCTTTTCCAGCTAGGGTTGTAGCTTAGCAAGTAATAATGATAATAACATATGTGGCTACTTTTCCTACTGATAGTTTTAAGTAGCAATCCCCGGCATTTCCTTTTCGTATAATCTGACATTTTAAGTAGCACTTGTGTAACTGTTTTAGAAATTTTATACTTTAGGACGGTGGAAGTAGCTCCTCATTATTATTATCGTTCCATTTTCCGTTATTTTAAGTAATACGTAATACACTATTTATCATCATCATCATCATCTCCTACGCCTATTGACGCAAAGAGCCTCAGTTAGATTTCGTCCATCGCCTCTGTCTTGGAGCTTTTAAATCAATACTTCTCCATTCATCATCTCCCACTTCACGCTTCATAGTCCTTAGCCACGTAGGACTTCTAGTGCCTTGTCGAGCCTAATTTAAATATCTCTTGGGGAGTGCGAAGAGCATGCCCAAACCATCTATTACCATTCATCATGATCACATCCACATATGGCACTCGAGTAATCTCTCTTATAGTTTCTTTTCTAATCATGTCCTGCCATTTAACTCTCAATTCTCTGAAATCCCTCAAAATCTTTTAGATATTGTTTCATTGCCATACCACGACTTATGTCCATGTAGTAGCACCGACCTCACAAACTGACATATAGCCTAACTACTCGATTACTGCTTCAGTTTTTCTAACCTTTTCCCCAAATATAACAATTTATTGAACAAATAGCTTATTGTATTTTCTCTCTCCCTTGATCATCGAGTGAAGTATGTTCATGTAAATTGTTTTGTATTTTGTAATTCAGAAAGGTAGAAAGAGAAATTTGCCTTTAGATATGCAGGTAGGGAGATAGACTCTTCGTAGTACGAAAAGGTTGAAAAATAGAAAATCATTCTGCTAGAGAGAGAGAGAGAGAGAGAGAGAGAGAGAGAGAGAGAGAGAGAGAGAGAGATGACACAAAATGACACCTCTGATTAAGCTCCCCTTTATTTTGCAAGTCTGTTCGTCCTATCGAACAATAAGATTATGCACTATTTTTATTTCTTTTTTTATTCCTTTTTCTTTTATCTTGCATGTAACTAAGGGATGTGTATCCTTAACCCCACGACAGGTCAACTCGGACAAGAGGCCAGGAAACAGATCTCCCTTTCTGCGGTGATTCGATTTTGTTCCGTCAGACGTTGCGTTTCCAAACGGATTGTATTTGTCACGGAAAACCTTTTGAGAATTATGCATGATTTCCCCCGGCATGGATATATATATTCTCTTTCTCTCTCTCTCTCTCTCTCTCTCTCTCTCTCTCTCTCTCTCTCTCTCTCTCTCTCTCTCTCTCTCTCTCTCTCATGGGATTGTGATTGATCTTATATCTTCTAGGATTAAATGATAGAGCTTATGCAAAACTTGATTGTCTTATGTAGTATTTCCTACCATCGACAGAAGTTTTTTTTACCTCTCTCTCTCTCTCTCTCTCTCTCTCTCTCTCTCTCTCTCTCTCTCTCTCTCTCTCTCTCTCTCTCTCTCTCTCTTTCCAAGAACTTCCCGTGTTCATTCCAATGAGGGTGTTTACAAAAAAACTCGGTTATTGACAAGCTAACTATATACTAAGTAAGCTAGTAATAATGATAATGATAACAATGATAATAACGAGCATTTTTATCATTATTTATGATTATTAGTATCATCATCGTATGAACATGAAGCAAGAAACAGATGAATAACACCGTGCCTCATTAATTTTCCTAAACGTAAAATGTGAAGCAATAGAATTCTATTCCTAAAATATTGTAAAAAATCAAATATAATATTGATATACTTTTTTCTAATTCCAATGGAAATTATTCTTTTTATGCCGACAATAATTCGCTATATACAATCTGTTAAACGATTTCCAATATGCAGCTGATTACTTTTTTTATATCTATAAGCTTTTAATCTATAATTTATTAATAGAAATTTGCTGATTAATTTTAATTGGCTCGTCAGTTAATATTCAAGATTGATGTCACATCCTGATGGACGCTCACACAACCATTGCTTAGGTTATATTATTATATTAGTGTACGCAACCCGTCAATGATGACGGCTGAATATTTAGGTAGATATGCTCACACAGATTTGTGGGAAATTGTGGCCTATTGGAAACGTCTTTGCCTGACGATCGCCGGACTGGGGTTCGAGTCCCGCTCAAGCACGATAGCTTCTTGTAGTGTCTGCAACCTCACCATCCTTGTGATCTAAGGATGGGGATTTTGGGGAGCCTGTAGGTGTACCTGATGAGTAATCACCAGCCATTGTCTGGCTCTCCCTGGTCCTGTTAGAGCATTGTCGCTGTGCCTCGCTTCTGCCATTATTGAGCGGCCTTTAAACCTTAAACATACCAGAGGAACGTGAATTTAACCTGTGACATCTGGTATTCAGACTTTATCTTAGGATCAGAAGAATATCAGGAGTTAAATGTCACGATACGATTAGAAATGAAACTATAAGAGGGATTACTCGAGGGCCATATGTGGATGAGATCATAGTGAGGGGTAGATGGAGATGGTTTGGACATGCTCTTCGCAGTCCCCAAGTGTGATTAGCTCACCAAACGTTCAGCTGTTCTCCACAAGGCACTAGAAGAGTTGGAAGACCCAGGCCTACATGGCTGAGGACTATGAAGCGTGAAGTAGATGATGATGAATGGAGAAGTATTGAATTAAAAGCTCAAGATGAGGCAACTGGCGAAATCTAACTGAAGCCCTTTGTGTCAATGGGCGTCGGAAGAGATGATGAGGATTTTTTTTGTAGCATTTAGTGAATTCGTTGTTTCCTGAATTTCATGAAACTTCTGCTTCGAAATATTGTCCACTAACGTTTGTGTAATATTTCATTTCCCTCAATTATAATATGAAATCCATTTCAATGCTGAGAGCTGTACCGTTCAAACCAGGCGACCTTTAGATGGCATTAAGATAATCTACAGTAAGCGGGGTTAATCAGGTACCAGATTTCTTTTGTTGTTTTTATTATCATCATCATTTCCCTCCATCAATCATCACTATTATCATTATCTTACCCTTTTTTTACATCATTATCATCATTATTGTAATACATTTTTGCCATCATCAGCATTGTTCCATTTTACCTGCCCTTCCGAAGAACAGATTCACATCTCTCTCTCTCTCTCTCTCTCTCTCTCTCTCTCTCTCTCTCTCTCTCTCCAAATCCGCGCCATATCTCTTGTCCCACTGGTTAATCAAATATCGATCGAACGCCCTATACCTCGTCACCATCATCACCATCCTCCTCCTCCCCCTCTTCACCATCACCCTTTCATTATCTCCATTTATAAAAGAGAGTTGAACGAGGAAGATGTAATTCACCCGATAACTTTCTCTCTCTCTCTCTCTCTCTCTCTCTCTCTCTCTCTCCTCTCTCTCTCTCTCTCTCTCTCTCTCTCTCTCTATTTACAAAAGACTTTCAGGTGTTCGGTTAGGCTCGTATCCCGTCCGACTGATCACGTGACCAGCCAAGGATGACTCCCCGCACGTGTATACCGATCGAGGTGTTGGCTTTATCTGTTAATTCTGGATTTAAACGGAGTTTTTCATACCGGGGATTTTGTTATCTATTTTTAAAGGGGAGTAAATTCACATTAACGGAATCGTCCTGTTTATTGCCAGGATTCCTCATCTTGATTTTGTAAACGCTATTTTTAAATACTAGTGTACGCGACTCCTCAAAATGACAGCTAAATCACTGGGGTATGACTACTGCATCTCCCCCCCTACCCGAGGGACGGGGAGATACCGATTAGTTATACGTCTGACAATACCACTGAGTGTAACAGATATATATATATATATATGTATATATGTGTATATATATATATATATATATATATATATATATATATATATATATATATATATATATAGATATATTATATATATATATATATATAGCCAGACACTTACTCTTTAATATATAGAGGAGATTCCATATTAATACATCATCCTTCTGTTCGTAATTGCTTAGCAGCCTCGCTTTTATTATTAATTCTCTATCAAAGGAATTATGTTTTTCCCGTTTCATTTTCTAATTTGATTTGCCTGTTATCATGAAGCAAGTCGAATTTTTTTTCTGTCGAAAAGGATGTATGGAAACATTGGACGTTCACATCCACGAACAGGACTGTAAATGTTGTGTTGGCCGATGTGGTAACGTCCCTGACTGCCCACGTTCGAGCCCCGCTCACACCTCACCGTCCTTGTGAGCAAAGGATGTTTTGGGGAGCTTGTAGATCTTATCTGCTGAGTCATCATCATCCATTTCCCGGCCCTCCTTGGTCCTAGCTTGGGTGGGAGGGGGCTTGGGCGCTGTATCATATGGTCAGTCTCTAGGGCATTGTCCTGCTTCATAGGGCAATGTCACTATCATTTATCTCTGCCATTCATGAGCGGCCTTTAACCTTTAAATGTTTCCGTTCAGTTGCATTTGCCGTAAGGTAGCTGTTTGGTGCTAACAGAAAGGCGATATGAATGTAAGTGACTTTATTCAACAAGATAACGAGCTTATATACAAACTGTTGAGGGCAACAATGGCACAAAAATTCCAACAGTGGGAAACATGCAATGGCAAGTCAAACAGGTTTTTCATATTATCAGTGCGGTGGAGAATGGGAGATAAAAAAAACAATAGCATTACATAGTATGAAACTGGTGTGGTATAAATTCATTGACAATTTAAATAACATCGATAATAATAATAAAGGAAACATAAAAAGCTAAACTACACCAGGTCTCATTTTTATTCATTAACGGTCTTAATGTTAATTTGCTTAATAATAAAACAATCCCATTTTAAAAGACCAGAGTTAATATCCGTAATGTTGCTATGATAAAACTTTGAGAGCTGATTCTGTAAAATTGCAATGATTATACTAAGCTCAATGTTATAGAATTCATCGCATAAAGTTTTATCTTGGTGATATCTTTTTTAATTAATTGTTTTATCATTGGCGAAATTATTAAGCAAATCAATAATAAGGTTGATCATGAGGGAATATGAGATTAGATATAGGAGCTTTTGAAAGTTTTCTATATTCGTCATCTATGTTATTTGGTTTTGAATGTATGGTAATGAATGTGAGATGATGTAAAATGTGGTTATAGAGAATAACAAGACCATACTAAGTGTCACGTTCATCCTGTTATTGCTAGAAAGAAGCTCATCAACATCACGCCCCCGCCCTCACACACTGCCACTCTCGTTTATCCATTATCTCTTCCCACGTTTCTCGATTTTCTCACCAGAACAATGGTTTTTTTTTTAATTTACCTAATTATTATATCTACGTTGAATATTTCGAATCTTTACTTTCTTAATCCTTTTATCCTCACGTAAATAAAGTAATGAAATGATCTAAAGAGACTCCCTTTCTTTTTTAATTTGGCATTCAACATCCCGAACATTACTATTATATTAAAAAATTCCAAAAAGCCTCTTTTACACAACTATATATTAGAATCTTGTAACCATATTTGGACCAAATATCTATTTCCAAAGGCATGGAAACGTGCAACTGTAAAATCAATAGCAAACCCAGGAGAAGATCCGAGTACCCCCCAGTCAATTGCAGACCAATTTCATTGATCAATTATCTTTGCAAAGGTAAATTATAGACTGAATTTTTATTTACGCTGGAACCTTAGCTTTGTGACGCTTCTTTATCTCCTCTTTCAAATATTTTGTAGATGTTCTGTATTAAGGGAAGTGTTCTGTATTAAGGAGGTGTTCTGTATTAAGGGAGGTGTTCTGTATTAAGGGAAGTGTTCTCTATTAAGGGAGGTGTTCTGTATTAAGGGAAGTGTTCTGTATTAAAGGAGGTATTCTGTATTAAGGGAGGTGTTCTGTATTAAAGGAGGTTTCTGTATTAAGGGAGGTGTTCTGTATTAAGGGAGGTGTTCTGTATTAAGGGAAGTGTTCTATATTAAGGGAGGCGTTCTGTATTAAGGGAGGCGTTCTGTATTAAGGGAGGTGTTCTGTATTAAGGGAAGTGTTCTGTATTAAGGGAGGTGTTCTGTATTAAGGCTGGTGTTCTGTATTAAAGGAGGTGTTCTGTATTAAGGAGGTGTTCTGTATTAAGGGGAGTGTTTTGTATCAAGGGAGGTGTTCTCTATTAAGGGAGGTGTTCTGTATTAAGAGAAGTGTTCTGTATTAAGAGAAGTGTTCTGTATTAAGGGAGGTGTTCTCTATTAAGGGAGGTGTTCCCTATTAAGGGAGGTGTTCTGTATTAAGGGAAGTGTTCTGTATTAAGGGAGGTGTTCTGTATTAAGGGAGGTGTTCTGTATTAAGGCTGGTGTTCTGTATAAAAGGAGGTGTTCTGTATTAAAGGAGGTGTTCTGTATTAAGGGAAGTGTTCTGTATTAAAGGAGGTGTTCTGCATTAAGGTAGATATATATTATAACATCAAGAGGTACCACTGAATTTTCATTCTTTTAGATGCTCCAAGATAATGATTTTATTTGGAGATGGACTCGAAACTATTACAAATCTGTTCAACATTTTGTAAGAAAACGTTTGTTAATTAGTTAATACTTATATAACTTTCATACATGCAGACCAACGAGATAATTTTGTTTTTTATTCTCTCTCTCTCTCTCTCTCTCTCCTCTCTTCTCTCTCTCTCTCTCTCTCTCTCTCTCTCTCTCTCTCTCTCTCTCTCTGGAGTGAACTTTTTATCAAAGTTATAAGTAGTTGGTTGGTCAGGGCACCAGCCACCCGTTGAGATTCTACCGCTAGAGAGTTACGG
The DNA here is from genome assembly GCF_036898095.1 of Palaemon carinicauda. Classification (NCBI taxonomy): domain Eukaryota; kingdom Metazoa; phylum Arthropoda; class Malacostraca; order Decapoda; family Palaemonidae; genus Palaemon; species Palaemon carinicauda. The sequence continues at coordinate 118,693,761 of NC_090734.1, read as the reverse complement.
GGTCTTTTGACTGGGCAGACAGTACTACATTTGATTCTTCTCTCTGGTTACGGTTCCTTTTCCCCTTGCCTACACACACACCGAATAGTCTGGCTTATTCTTTTCATATTCTCATCTGTCGTCATACACCCGACAAGGCTGATATTACCAAACAATTCTTCTTCACTCAAGGGGCTAACTACTGCTCTGTAATCGTTCAGTGGCCACTTTTCTCTTTGTAAAGGTAGAAGAGACTCTTTTAGCTATGGTAAACAGCTCTTCTAGGAGAAGGACACTCCAAAATGAAACCATTGATCTCTAGTATTGGGTAGTGCTATAGCCTCTGTCACATGGTCTTCCCCTATCTTGATTTAGAGTTCTCTTGCTTTAGGGTACACTCCGGCACACTATTCTATCTTATTTCTCTTCGTCTTTTGTTATAGTTTATATAGATGATATTTTATTTTAATATTGAAATTTTTTTTAAAAAATATTCTATTTTTCCTTCTTTCCTTTCCTCATTGGGCTATTTTCCATGTTGGAGCCCCTTGGGCTTATAGCATCCTGCTTTTCCAACTAGAATTGTAGCTTAGCAAGTAATAATAATAATAATAAAAATAATAATAATAATAATAATTTGCATCTTTTTGTTTAACAAGATATCTCTCTCTCTCTCTCTCTCTCTCTCTCTCTCTCTCTCTCTCTCTCTCTTAAGTGCATTTTTATCAAGGATATTAATCACTAGTACATTTTTAGCAAACAAGATCTCTCTCTCTCTCTCTCTCTCTCTCTCTCTCTCTCGTGGATTTTTATCAAGGTTATTAATCACTAGCACATTTTTTAGCAAACAAGGTCTCTCTCTCTCTCTCTCTCTCTCTCTCTCTCTCTCTTTAAGTGCATTTTATCAAGGATATTAATCACTTGTATATTTTTAGCAAACAAGGTCTCTCTCTCTCTCTCTCTCTCTCTCTCTCTCTTGGATTTTTATCAAGGATATTAATCACTTGTACATTTTTAGCAAAAAAAGGTCTCTCTCTCTCTCTCTCTCTCTCTCTCTCTCTAGTGGATTTTTATCAAGGATATTAATCACTTGTACATTTTTAGCAAACAAGATCTCTCTCTCTCTCTCTCTCCTCTCTCTCTCTCTCTCTCTCTCTCTCTCTTTAATTCCAGTATAATCACCATTTGCAACGCCCCTTCGCGATGGACCCCCTGACATCTATTCCCCTTTTAAAAGCCTCCATTCAATTTTTCACACTTTTTCATCTTTAATCATAAGGTACATCTCCCCTTTACGTGCCTTGAGGGTAGGATCTTTGACTCCTGGTTTTGTGTCCCCTCGAATATCCCTACGGCAGCTGTTAGAGAGAGAGAGAGAGAGAGAAGAGAGAGAGAGAGAGAGAGAGAGAGAGAGTCGTTCAAAGGAAAGTACCTTTCGTGTATGTTTGTGAGAGCGTGATGATTGTTTTATTTCATGAGTTGCGTATAATTTAGTAGAGTTTTGTTTTCCAGAACATAGTTCATTACAATTATTATTATTAATAGTAGTAATAGAAGTAGCACTGTGCCTTCTCATGTTCATTTTTTACCCCCATCTCACTCCCCCCCCCCCCCCCCTCTTTTATCCATACATCAATCCATTCATTAATGATCAACCTCCATTTTTTAAATCTATGATTCTTCTTTTCTCCTCGACCTCCTGCATCTTCTAAACGTCTTTTATAGGACCCCTCCCCCCCAATTATCTCAAACCCCCTTTCCTCCACCTCCCGCTGCAACTACCCACCACCACCACCACCAAGATGGTCGTTGTAGGGAATGTCCTCTCGTCACCTCACAATCGGAAGCGGCCATTTGCTTCGCCTGCAAATGCATTAATTTAATTCAATTACTTTGATGAAGGGAGCAAACGAGTGTCAATAAAGTGTCCGCCTCCCCTGCAGACGTTTTTATTTGACACCACTTCGGTCAATTTGCCAAATGGGGTTGTAATGCCTCCCATGGGAGGCTTAGGGACCTGCCATTGGGGGAAGGGGTAGGGAGGTGGGGTGGTTGTCCTGCCGAAGGGAGGGGTGATGAGGGTAGGAACTGGGTAGTGGGAGAAATACGACAGCGGTACAATTTTTCCGTCCCCTTGGGCAGGGCAGACGGAGACGTACACTATGTGCACACAAAAGCACATGACGTTGCATATGTACGTTTACGTGTAAAGATATTACTATGCAAAACTATAACTAGCCACGCTATCCTAGACTCTTATTTCCCTACAACATTGATTCCCCTATTCCAAACAAACAAATCCATACAAAAATATACAGCAGCCTTTTGTCCTTGTTTCCTTGTTCCTCTGTATATTTCTATTTTCTTGTTTCTCTGTATATTTCCCTCAAAGCACAAACATGTATTTATACGTACCTATATCTGCTGGCTCTTCCTTCCAGCTTTGCCACGCATACACACACACGCACACACAAACACACACACACACACACACACACACACATATATATATATATTATATATTATTATGTCTATATATATATATATGTGTGTGTGTGTGTGCATGTATATATGCATACATATAATACATACATACATCCTCCTTCCTTCCCCTCTCTCCTCTTCCCTCTGCCTCCCTTCCTTGCATTTCCCTCCACACAAAAGTCTCCCTGAGGCCTCCACCAATACCCCCTTAACGTGTTTGTCAGGTGGAGCCTTTTAGCCCCTCCAGGACATCTCAATTCGTTGGACAATATTCAGCAACAAGTCTCTCTCTCTCTCTCTCTCTCTCTCTCTCTCTCTCTCTCTCTCTCTCTGCTGTTACTCAAATTATGCATTACCTTGTTAGGATTTTATGAATATTGATATGGTTAGTGGTTAGTGTTGTTATTGATCTGTTTTACCTGGATGTTTCCTCTTGTTTGCAATTTTGATTTTCTGTCCATTAATAATAATGATAATAATAATAATAATGATAATGATAATGATAATAATAATAATAATAATAATAATAATAATAATACATTAAATTTTACGGATAGAGATTTACACATCAAGATACGCTTATAATGATTTATAGAAATTAGGAAAATGATTACAGAACCAAGTAAGATCTTTGATTTATTGAAACAGGAGAGTTAACGTTTTTATATATATATATATATATATATATATATATATCTATATATACCGATAATTATATGAAAACTAGATATTGGAAAGATGGCTTAAGGCTAAATACAATTTTTTAAGGGTTGATTTAAAAGGGTTAACTTCCCTTTTTTATTAATGGTTGATGAAGAATCTGTAAGATGATCTGGATTAAATTCTTGTTCAATATTAAACTTTAATTAACCAAGGCTTATAAAAGATTATTTAATATTCATAACTAATGGCTTTAGTAAATTCTTTAATTTAGGTGTTTTTATTTGTGCCCCACTAATTCCATTTCTTGTTTAAAATTATATCCTTGATTTATTTTTCATGCCGTCTCTTTTTATTTTGTATTGGTTCATTATGCATCTTGGTGCATGTTTATGCATATGTTAGTGTGTGTGTGATTCATGTAGCATACTACAGCCGATACATAGGCTCAAAGAATATGAAAAGCATAATACAGTAATACCTCGGTTTACGAGTAATTCAGAATACGAGCAAATCAGTATGCAATCATGAAATTTGAAATCGGTATACAAGCATTGTATCAGTCTACGAGCAAAAACTTCCCTCTGTGTTCTCACATTACCCATACTCCACACACAGACAGTGTTCCCGTGATTTTTACGACATTTTGTTTCGTTTTAGCTTGCAATCCCCAACCCCCTCCTTGCTCAGACCTTAACTCTCTCACTCTCTCCACAGTACTAGTTCCACCATTACCTTACGTTATTTTGCGAGCGCTTTTGGCAGTATGCTTGTGTAAAGTTGTGACCACGTGTTCTTTATAGACTTATGATTTCTGTCGTTCATGTCAAGCTAACAGTACACAGTATAGTACAACATGGCTCCCAAGATGATCAAGAAAGAAGGAAAGGTGGAGGAGAAAAAAAATTACCCAAATGCATAATCATGGTATATGTGTGGGAACTCGGGCAAAAGTGTAAAATCGTTAAATGTCAGCAATTTGCACCATCCTGAAGAAGGAAAAAGAAATCCAAGCAATTGATGCTGTGAAGTGGATGCTTAATTTGATGATAGAATGGCTGCATATTCTAGATAACCTTGAGAACTTGCTTCTTATATGGATTAATGAGGAGAAGTTAGCACAAGATATGATAACTGAAAAGATAACTTTCGAAAAGGCGAAGATTTTGTATGCTGACCTTTTGAGATATGAGCCATACCGTATGTTTTCAGAGCAAGCAAAAGGAACATTCAAAGTGATCTGTGGCTGGTTTTAAAACTTCTAGAGAAGAACAGGTATCAGTAGTGCTGTGTGACATGTTGAGGCTGTGAGCTAGATGTCAAGGCAGCAGCGACGTTAGTTGTAGAATTTAAAAGGTTCGTGAAACCCGGCTTGTACATGATGCAGCAAGGTTTTAATTGTGACAAGACGGGTCTTTTTAGAAGAAGGTGCCCAGGAGCATCTTCATTACTGCTGAGGAGAAAGCAATTTCCTGTCATAAGCCCATGAAAAACCTTCTAACCTTGCTGTTCTGTGATAATGCCGACGGGGATTGAAAAATCAAAGCTCTCGTGGTGTATCACTTCACTCAGAGAATCCACAAGTCTTTAAAAGATACAAGGTGCAAAAGAAGCAACTTGATGCCATGTGGAGGCCAAACAACAAGGCTTGAGTGACACGCATTTTGTTTGTGGAAGGGATCAATGAGGTTTTTGGTCCTGAGGTCAAAGAGCACCTCGTGGACAAGAACCTCCTACTCCATGCCTTGTTGCTTAAAGACAATGCTCTTCTCCATCTTCCAGCCATTGAAGACGACCTAATGGAAGAATTAAAATTCATTAGAATCAAGTTCCTGCCACCCAACCACTCTGAGTCTCCAAAATAGGATCAGCAGGTAATCTCCAACTTAAAAAATAAAAAGAAAATTGTACATGAAGGCAGTGTTCGAGCAATGTTCCGAGGTCGACGAAGGGACAAAGCTCTCCCTCGAAGAGTTTTGAAGAGAACATTCCCACATTATCAGCTGTCTCAAAATGATTAATAAAGCCTTGGAAGGGATCACCAAGAGAGCCCTCAATTCTGCATTGAGGAAACGGGAGCCTGAATGCGTTGCTGAACGTGATTTTGAAGAGTTCAGACCCATAGAGGAGGAGGCACTATACTATGAAATAATGACCATAGACAATGGGGTTGGAAGTAGACAGTGACAACA
>NC_090734.1:118673446-118680946 GCF_036898095.1 Palaemon carinicauda | reverse complement strand
TTTTTTAATTTTCTTTACATATTCAATGGCCACTCTCCTCTTGGTAAGGGTAGGAGAGACTCTTTAGCTATGGTAAGCAGCTCTTCCAGGAGAAGTAAACTCCAAAATAAAACCATTGTTCTCTATTCATGGATAGTGCCATAGCCTTTGTACCATGGTGTTCCCCTGTCTTGGGTTAGAGTTCTCTTGCTTGAGGGTACACTCAGGGACACTATTCTCTCTTGTTTCTATTCCTCTGGTTATTTTCAAGTTTTTATAGTTTATGTAAGAAATATTTATTTTAATGTTACTGATCTTAAAATATTTGATTTTTCCTTGTTTCCTTTCCTCACTGGGCTATTTTCCCTGTTGGAGCCCCTGGACTTATAGTATCCTGCTTTTCTGTAACTTAGCAAATAATAATAATAATAATATAACGTCCAAACTCTCTCTCTCTCTCTCTCTCTCTCTCTCTCTCTCTCTCTCTCTCGCTTAGGGTGGAATGAGTGTGTAGTCGAAAAGAAAAAGGTATTGTATAAATAAGATTTCGTTCCGTAGTTGATCCATTTATGGCCGGGACAATCAGGGGTGTGTATGTATGTATGTATGTGTATGTGTGTGTGCGCGTGCGCATGTACGTGTGTGGCTAGACCGAGACGGGAGGATCTCCTCCAACTCTTAATACACGTAACGGGGGTTGAGATTAACGAGTCTACCCCCACTTAATTAGATTTGATATCGGTAATCAATTAGTTGATTTGTTCGGATTGGCAGGATTAGATGATCCTCTTCTCTGCTTGATTGGCCCTAACTGCTCCTTGCCGCATGTCGTCGGGCATTATAATTAAGGCGCTCATGTTTGCCTCTTTTTCCCCGCGCTTTGAGGTGATAATTGCCAGATATTGCCGAGTGTTTCAATTAAAGGAAATGCCTTAACGAGTTTCAATTAAAGGAAATGCTTTAAATGAGAGAATTTGATAATATCTGCAGTGTATTTGTAAACACTTTTTTTTAGAATGGTTTGGAACAATTAATTAGTAATGTAATTAAGACACGCTCTATTTGTTTTGTTTTACACGTGTAGGTATAAGTTGCCAAATATTTCCGAGTATTTCAATTCAAGCTTTTTAGTCCAACAGGAATTTGATAATACCTCAAATATATCTTCAGACATGGCTTATGTTATAGGTATTTCGGAAACTGTGAGGCACTAATTGGTGGTTAACTATAGTAGTTTGACCTCAAACTGCTTCGTAGTGTTTGTCTAGCTATAAAAGACGATTACTTGCAAGGTAACGCCAGCGATTGATTCATTATGAAGATTAAGCTTTGGACCAAGAGACTATACCATCTTTATTTTGGAAATCCCTCTTGAACACAAACGTAAGCAACTAGAAAAGACTGGAATGACTCAAAATTAATTGGATTTGTTCCCGTGTTGTCAGTTTTAATTTCATATTTTCACATTTCTTAATGGAAATAGATAGTTTTCTTAGTCTTGATTAAGGGTGAAAAGTGATAGTCTGATAAACAAGTTGATTTTCATATATTTTGCTTTTGTAACTTCAACAACCTATAAGATCTTTTTAAAGTTCAATTACTTCCATTGCGACCAATACTTATTCAGAAAAGCATTTGTGAGTAAAAGTTTTTTTTTAGAGGTTGGCCCGAATAAATTCGTTAAAGATAAAATATATGTTAAATCTAATTAACAAAAGATGAATTAAAAGATAAAAATCTATGATAGATAAATATTTAAATTTTATCTATTAAACCCATGTTTCTCAAAAACATAAATTCTTAAAAACAAAAATTCTCAGAATCCGATAAAATATCAGATAACATTTCCTAACCAAAACATAAATCTCTTATCTTTTAAAAATTCTCTTTTCACAAAATATTTCCCGTATGGTTAAAATAGTGTGGCCGATGTGGTAACGTCCCTGACTGGTGGACACCAGACTGGGTTTCGAGTTCCGCTGAAAATCGTCAGTTCCTTTGGTCGTTGTAATCTCACCATCATTATGAGGTAGGGTTTTGGGGAGCCTATATGTATATCTGGTGCGTCATTAGTAGCCTTTGCCTGGGCCTCCCTGGTCCTAACTTTGGTGGAGAGGGGCCTTGGGCGCTGATCATATGTATATATGGTCAGTCTATAGGGCGTTGTTCTGCTTGCTAGGGCAATGTAACTGTTCCTTGCCTCGGCCATTCATGATTGGCCTTTAAACCTTTAAACTCATCGGTCTTGGGAACTGTCTCATAAGGTATGTAAATTAAAAATCCATTAGTCAATCTTACCAAAATTGCTTCTGTCCATTTATCGTTGTGGCCTGATTATTTCAATAGAGAGACAATGCGGTTTTTTTTTTTTTTTTTTTTTTTTTTTTTTTTTCCTGATACTCATGGTCTGATAGAAAGGGAAAAAAAAAGTCATTCGAATCAAATGCCTGTAATGATTCATGAAACCTAAGTTACAAGTTTAGAATAAAGGTGACTTGGTCTGCCTATCTGATGCTTCGTAATGTTAATAAGAAGATTGTGCGAAACCATGGAAGTTTGCTCATCCCAATTGCAGAAACTTTTAAAATTTATTATTGTTTTTGTTGTTGTTGCGTGTTTTTTTTTTTTTCACAAGTCAAAGTTGCCACCCAATTTTGAAAAGCAGAAGGCTAGATAAGAATACCAAGGAAGCCAGCTTCCTATTACGGAAATGAAATGGAAAAGCAAAGAACAAACTATTAAAGATTAATATTTAGAAGATAAAATGAATTTAGATAAATAACAACATTGAGTGGATAAGTAACAGATAAGCTACGAAATGAGACGTCAACCAAGCATATACAGTATTAAAATTAAAGGGCCAAGAACTTGGGTATAACGGATCTTTAAGTTATGGAAATTAATTATCGTAATATCCTAATTACATCCCAGATAAATTGGCCGTGTGAAGGTCATTCTAACCAAGGTCTATGGTACAGGAATTTCACTTTGCTTGTTGAGAAGTCTGTCCAGTTACTTTACGCTTAAAGAAATAATTGAAAAAAGGAAGAAAATAATGATAAACCTTAAACCGATACTTAGAAGTAATAATTGAAAGGGGAAGAAAATAATGATAAACTTTAGACCGATAATTCAATAATAATTGAAAGGGGAAGAAAATAATGATAAACTTTAGACCGATAATTCAAAGTATATTCTATCACGTGGATGAAATGAGTTCAAACAATGCATTGCGACTTTGACAGAAGTTTGGTAAGAATTCAGAAATTTCATTTGGGGTTTATCATGGGTTAAGAATATTTTTGGTCTTATTGCTTCAAGTAAGACATCAGGTCATTTACATAACACACACACACACGCACACACACACACACATTATATATATATATATATATATATATATATCATCAGCCGTTACTAATCCACTGCAGAACAAAGGCTTCAGACATGTTCTTCCACTCCCGTCTGTTTATGGTCTTTCTATGCCAGTCTACACCCGCAAACTTTCTTAGTTCGTCTATCTATCGTCTTTTCTTTTCCTATACTTCTTTTGTAATCTTTAGTGACCCATTCTGTTATTTTTAATGTCCATCTTTCATCTGGCATTCTCATTAAATGTCCTACCCATGTCCATCTCGTTTTCTTACTTGTTAGAATGTCCTCGACTTTAATTTGCTCTCCTATCCATGTTGTTCTTTTTCTGTCTCTTAGTGTTATTCCCATCATTATTCTTTCCATAGCTCTTTGAGTTGTAAGTAGCTTATGTTCTAAGGCTTTATTAAGGCTCCAAGTTTCTGATGCATAAGTTAAAACTGGTAGAACCATCTCATTAAATAATTTTCTTTTTAGAGAAAGGGGAATTTTACTTTCCATAATCTCAATTTGTTCACCATAAGCTCTTCACCCCAAGCTTATCTTTTTTTTTTAATTCTGGTCTCGTGTCCTTGGGAAACACTTACTGTCTGACCTAAGTAAGTATATTAATCATTAACCGTTTCTAAAAGTCCGTCCATAAATCTCATTTATTGTCTCTGCATTTTCATTGAACATTATGTGAGATTTACTCATATTCATTTTCAGTCGTACGTTTTTGCTCTCTTTATTCAAACATATCATCTCTTTGCAATTCCACCCCACGATTCACTAAATCATACTATGTTGTAAATCTTATCCCCCCACCTATCTTAATTTCTACATTTTCCCAATCAAAATTCTTAAAAACTTCTAGGCATGCTGTGAATAATTCAGGAAATGTGTGTATATTTAAATTATATACAGGTAACTTTAACAGTTTTATATGCATCTTAGAGGTACAATAACCAGTATCTCTACTCTTCTCACTTCATGATTTGCTGTTCTTTTATAATAATTGGAATAAAGGAAACTGAATAAAGTTAACTAGCCGTTGCTAGCACAATGCAGGCTGTTGTTGTGGCTAGGCAATACCCAAAATCTAAATATACTCATAAGTCTCCTTCAAAAGTTCAAACTTGCAGCGAATCTTTTAATGTTGAACAGGCTGACATAAGTATCTTTTTATAGTTTCTATATGAAAGATCTGTTGTAATGTTGTTGCTGTTCTTAAGGTGTTTTTTTTTTTTTTAAATTGCTCATTACTTCTCAAAGAGTTTATTTATTTCCTTATTTACTTTCCTCACTGGGCTATTATTCCCTGTTGCACCCTTTGGGCTTATAACTTCCTCCTTTTCTAATTTTGGTTGTAGTTTAGCATGTAATAATAATAATAATAATAATAATAATAATAATAATAATTTAATAAGAAGAATAATCTAGCATTAACTTGCTTTCTGATAAAGAGAACCAACCTCAATCGCCTTAGATGTAATTAGATGTGTCATTCAATCGCTAAGTCTGTGTGACGTAAATATTGTATAGGCACGCTGGAACTAAATGGCAGCTCGTAATCTAAAATATGATTGCGTTGCATTAAGTTCCTTTTATTCGAATTATTTTATGTTAAGAATTCAGCTTTTAAATATTTAATAACTAGTGTACTCGACCCGCTAAGTATTTAGATAGATATGCACACACACACACACATGCACGCACGTATATTCAACCTTCCATCTCCCCCGCCCCCGTTTCCTAAATACAACCCGTTAGTTCGACGATTTGTAGAGGATTGTAGTTTTTTAGTGTACCTCTCGGGGTATTCCCTTTCTCCAAGGTATAACTAATCCCTCTCCCCTAACCTAGCGTGATAGTAAACAATTGTATATCTCTCTCTCTCTCTCTCTCTCTCTCTCTCTCTCTCTCTCTATATATATATATATATATATATATGTCTCCAGACATTTGCCCTTTAATATATAGGATGGGATACCTGAAATACTTAGCTTGTAGAGTTTAAAATCTTTTTTCTTTTTTTTTCGGGGCGGGGGGTTACGAACTCGAAACCTATATAAAAAGGAGCATTAAGGCATTTTTGGTTGTTAAAGACAAAAATATTTTGAAATTAGATAGAAGAATTATAGTATGCATTCCCAACCTTTTTAACTGTGTATATGTGGCACACATCCCCGCGTCGACTCCTGACGGAAATGGCGAAGTCTTCCATTTGAAAATGGTGAAATCAAAACTCAATTGTTCAACGAATAGTATTAAATGCATCTATGTAATTGGTTACGCTGCGTGTTTTTTTAAAATCGTTTAACAGACTTCCATTTGACTAATTAATCACTTTTTAGTGTTAGATTATATATTGCTGTTGGTGTCATATTTTCCATTATTAATTTCCACTTGCAGTAATACCGTGCTGGCATTTGATTACTCGTCTCGCATACTGGGTGCGATATTGAAGCGCTGCCAATTACTTAGTTTTATTATTTTCATGTGAAGAAATTCTGGAATTTGTCATTCTGTAAATCATGTTCTAGGATATATATATGTATATATATAATATTTATTTAATGTATGTATGTATATGCATACATTTATATATGTATATATATATATATATATATATACTGTATCTTATATGTGTATAGGACTATATATCTATTATATACACATATTGTATACATTGTTTATATATATATATATATATATATACACTGTATGTTATATATGTATATTTATCTGTTGTGTATATATATATATACATATATATATATATACTGTATGTTATATATATATATATGTATATTTATCTGCTGTATTTATATATTATTATTATTATGATTATTATTATTATTATTATTATTATATTCATATACATATACATAAACGTGCATATATACACGCACATAATATGGATGGTAGAAATGCAAGAATACTACCACCGTACAACTTGCGTGTCGTAGAAAGCGTCTAAAAGGACAGCTGCTGCCTTGCAGTCTTAGTTTTTAGAAAAAAAAGCTATTCACACTGCCAATAACTGGAAACAGCTGCCTTGAAGTTTGATTATTTAGTCTAAGGTTATGCCCATCGCCAGTAACTCTAATTGATGACTGCAAGGGATGTTATTGTAAAATCCTTTTGCTAAATTATTAACTATGCCTGATGCTATTAGAAGTATAGGTGCAACCGGGGCGTCCCCTGTAAGCAACGCATACCATGATCCTCCTGCTGGTTTATTATTATTATTATTATTATTACTAGCCAAGCTACATCCCTAGTTGGAAAAGCAAGATGCTATAAGCCCAAGGGCTCCAACAGGGAAAAATAACCCAGTGAGGAAAGGAAATAAGGAAATAAATAAATGATGAGAATAAATTAACAGTATATCATTCTAAAAACAGTAACAGCGTCAAAACAGGTATGTCCTATATAAACTATTAACAACGTCAAAAACAGATATGTCATATATAAACAATAAAAAGACTCATGTCAGCCTTGTCAACATAAAAACCTTTGCTCCAACTTTGAACTTTTGAAGTTCTACTGATTCAACTACCCGATTAGGAAGATCATTCCACAATTTGGTAACAGCTGGAATAAAACTTCTAGAATACTGTGTAGTATTGAGCCTCATGATGGAGAAGGCCTGGCTATTAGAATTAACTGCCTGCCTAGTAATATTTAATGTTTAAAGGTCGCTCATGAATAGCAAAGGCAAGGGACAGTGATATTGTCCTATCAAGCAGGACAATGCCCTAGAGACTGACCATATTACATATGATTAGCGCCCAAGCCCCCTCTCCACCCAAGCTAGGACCAAGGAGAGCCAGGCAATGGCTGCTGATAATCAAGCAGATAGACCTAAAGGCTCCCCCAAACACCCGCATCCTAACTCACAAGGACAGTGAGGTTGGAGTGACCAAAGGAACTGACGATTTTGAGCGGGACTCAAACCCCAGTCTGGCAATCACCAGGCAAGGAGGCTACCACCAGGCCACCACAACCAGGCCAAAGAAGCTAGTGACAGAATGAAGGGTTAGAGCAGGGAATATTGATACTCTTAACAGGAGGATTGAGGGTGATAGGGGATGTGATGATGGAGAGAAGGACTATTGATATCCTCTGTGTGCATGAGACTAGATGGAAATGAAGTGGGACTGG
>NC_090734.1:118665946-118668446 GCF_036898095.1 Palaemon carinicauda | reverse complement strand
AAGCCTCGAAACGCATCTATTTGGAAATGGAGATTTCGTGGTGGGTCGAAACAAGTTATTGTCGAGTGTCGACATCTGTATCGCGGGGTAAAACCACTCGGGCCGGCCCCCGGGGCCTGTTTACTTTTAGGCTTAAAACAATATTGTCAATATGCATTGATACTCTCCTTACTCTCACGGCCTTGGGTCGTTCAACTTTTTCACGGATGTTTTCTCTCTCTCTCTCTCTCTCTCTCTCTCTCTCTCTCTCTCTCACTGTTTTATTTCTCACAGTATAAAAGTTATCTTCAAATCATTTTATTCCAAGTTTTTATATTATTTTTACCTTTTTACGGCTACTCTCTCTCTCTCTCTCTCTCTCTCTCTCTCTCTCTCTCTCTCTCATACTGTGCATATATATATATATATATATATAACACGTATACACAAAAACACATTTACGTGAGTCCTATTCGGGCCGGTATAAAAGTTACCTTTAAATCATTTCATGTCAGGAATTTGATATTATTTTGACTATCATTAGCAATAGCAGTATTCATCACACGATCGTAGTTGCTATCATTGTTGTTTATCTACTAAAACAGTTTACTCTGAACCAATTAGATAAGGAAATTCTACCAGCTAAACATTTACGTAATTATTTTTTTCTTTTAATAGAAAGAAGTATGCGTATTGTTTACCATCACCCTATATAATAAGGAGGAAGTGTCTGGCTTTATATGTAAATACTTGTGTACACGATCCGTTAGAATGACGGCGAAATAATTAGATATGCATAGACACTGACGCACACGTACAGGTTCAACACTTCCCAACCCAAAAGGTATACTTGGAAACACACTTTCACCCACTGCCGAACCAGCAGATTGTATTTAGGAAGGGGGAAGGGGTGGGAAGCGTTAAATCTGTCTGTGTGCATATGTCTAAATATTTAGCTGTCATATTTGACGGGTCGCGTACACTAGTACTAATTTATTTATAAATCATTTTCACTCAAAACTCTTTCCCTTATGCTTTATCTCTTTGAAATTAAGCAATAGTCACGTGAACACCTTTTCGCATAAAAAATTTTCTTCTCAATAACCAGTACTGATGTAAAGAATTAATTTACACTTTTGTGTTTGTGATGTCTCCTTTAAAATGGTGTTTTTATGTGACACCTTGTGGAGTACATGGTCTTGTTCGTGTAAAATATTAATCACGTATGTGGTTGTGTGACCTTTCGTGTAACGCATGTTCGTGCTCATGTGAATCTTCGTTAATAGACATAACTTTGGTTTATCATGAAATTGTACAACTAAGTCTGATTTACTTCTGGCTAAGCATCCACTCTAATATTTTTTTCTGCAGCCCTCATAGTTCAATATAGTTTATTACCTCCGCCAACGAAGTTGGAAGGAGGTAGTGTTTTACCCCCCTGTTTGTGTGTGTGTCTTTGTGAACAGCTTCCAGGCCATAATTTTAAGTGTAGAGTAATGAAACTTGCAGGGACCAACTTTTATAAAAAGCTGAGAATTATTAAATTTTGGAAGGTCAAGTTACGCTCAAGCAGAATGTCTAATTCACGTAATCAGCCATATGTTTGGACATCGTTGTCACAGACTTCAAACTTGGTTCATATTTGAGTGTATGAAAATCCGCGCCAATTAATACATGTTAAGGTCAAAGGCGGAGGCGGAATTCTGCGCTCTTCTGAGTGCTCCTGTAGTTCAAGTCTTAAGTCATAGTTATAATTTTTAGACAGGATAGCCCAACGCTGTTTTCAAGTTTTTTTTTCTTTTTTTTTTCAAAAAATATGGTGAAGCTTTAAATGCGTTGCAGTTTTAATCTCCAATTTTTAAGGATTACTATAAGTTGAAGCCACAATAGAGCAGCAATAGCATTATAGTAAGTGGCTTCTCCATGGTGTCTGGGATTTGCTCACTGGCTGCCTAATGAAACCATTGTTCTATAGTCTTGGGTAGTGCCATAGCCTCTGTACCGTAGACTTCCACTGTCTTGGGTTAGAGTTCTCTTGCTCGAGGTTACACTCGGGCATAGTATTGTATCTATTTCCTTATATCCTTTCCTCAGTGCGCTATTTTCACTGTTATAGCCCTTGGGCTTATAACATCCTACTTTTTCAACAAGGGTTATAACTTAGCTAATCATAATAATAATAACAACAACAACAACAACAACCCCCACACGCCGTACCATCCATCATTATCTGTATTATTTTATAACCATAATCGTAATTATTATTAGTTAAGCTGCACCCCTTGTTGTAAACACCGATAGCTACTACCCTAGGGTATCCAACTAAGAAAACTTCTATATGGGGAAAAGAAACCGAGAACGAGGGGAAAACTATTAATAAAAAAGTATAATTAGTGTTACTGTTGAGTAGATAATTAATAGAAAAATCTCTACGAAACTAAGATATCAAACTGCTCAACAGAAAAGAATTTGTATTGATTTTTAAATATGAAAGTTAGACCGATTCAATTATATATATATA
>NC_090734.1:118658805-118665446 GCF_036898095.1 Palaemon carinicauda | reverse complement strand
TTCATGCCGTCCTCTTTTTATTTGTATTGGTTCATTATGCATCTTAGTGCATGTTTATGCATATGTTAGTGTGTGTGATTCATGTTGTATACTACAGCCGATACATCGGCTCAAAGAACATGAAAAGCTTAATACAGTAATACCTCGGTTTACGAGTAATTCATAATACGAGCAAAGCAGTATGCAATCACGAAATTTGAAATCGGTATACAAGCATTGTATCAGTGTACGAGCAAAAACTTCCCTCTGTGTTCTCACATTACCTATACGCCACACGCACACAGTGTTAACGTGATTTTTACAACATTTTGTTTCGTTTTAGCTTGCAATCCCCAACCCCCACCTTGCTCAGACCTTGACTCTCTCACTCTCTCCACTAGTTCCACCATTACCTTACGTTATCTTGCGAGTGCTTTTGGCAGTATGCTTGTGTAAAGTTGTGACCACGTGTTCTTTATAGAATTGTGATTTCTATCGTTCATGTCAAGCTAACAGTATACAGTATAGTACAACATGGCTCCCAAGAAGATCAAGAAAGAAGGAAAGGTGGAGGAGAAAAAAATTACCCAAATGCATAATCATGGGACATGTGTGGGAACTCGGGCAAAAGGGTAAAATCGTTAAATGTCAGCAATTTGCACCATCCTGAAGAAGGAAAAAGAAATCCAAGCAATTGATGCTGTGAAAGGGATGCTTAATTTGATGAAAGAATGGCTGCATATTCTAGATAACCTTGAGAACTTGCTTCTTATATGGATTAATGAGGAGCAGTTAGCACAAAATATGATAACTGAAAAGATAACTTTTGAAAAGGCGAAGATTTTGTATGCTGACCTTTTGAGATATGAGCCAGGTATGTTTTCAGAGCAAGCAAAAGGAACATTCAAAGTGAGCTGTGGCTGGTTTTAAAACTTCTAGAGAAGAACTCGGATCAGTAGTGTTGTGTGTGTGTAACATGAGGCTGTGAGCTAGATGTCAAGGCAGCAGCGACGTTAGTTGTAGAATTTAAAAGGTTTGTGAAACCCGACTTGTGCATGATGCAGCAAGTTTTTAATTGTGACAAGACGGGTCTTTTTAGAAGAAGGTGCCCAGGAGCATCTTCATTGCTGCTGAGGAGAAAGCAATTTCCTGTCATAAGCCCATGAAAAACCTTCTAACCTTGCAGTTCTGTGATAATGCCGACGGGGATTGCAAAATCAAAGCTCTCATGGTGTATCACTTCACTCAGAGAATCCACAAGTCTTTAAAAGATGCAAGGGGCAAAAGAAGTAACTTAATGCCATGTGGAGACCAAACAACATGACTTGAGTGACACGCATTTTGTTTGTGGAAGGGATCAATGAGGTTTTTTGGTCCTGAGGTCAAAGAGCACCTCGTGGACAAGAACCTCCTACTCCATGCCTTGTTGCTTATAGACAATGCTCATCCCCATCTTCCAGCCATTGAAGACGACCTAATGGAAGAATTAAAATTCATTAGAATCAAGTTCCTGCCACCAACCACTCTGAATCTCCAAAATTGGATCAGCAGGTAGTATCACTTGAAAAAAAATATACATGAAGGCAGTGTTCGAGCGATGTTCCGAGGTCGACGAAGGGACCAAGCTCTCCCTCCGAGAGTTTTGAAGAGAACATTCCCTCATTATCAGCTGTCTCAAAATGATTAATAAAGCCTTGGAAGGGATCACCAAGAGAGCCCTTAATTCTGCATTGAGGAAACTGGGGCCTGAATGCGTTGCTGGACGTGATTTTGAAGAGTTCAGACCCATAGAGGAGGAGGCACTCGACTATGAAATAGTGACCATAGACAGGACAATGGGGTTGGAAGTAAACAGTGACAATATCAGCGATCTGCTTGAGGAACATAGCGAGTATCTGACAACTGAGTAGCTGTTGGAGTTCCATAGGGAGTAGAAACAAGAGGTATTGGATGATATTACATCTGAGAAGATGGGGAGACAGTGACAAACCTCTTACATTGAGTGAAATAGAGAAATGGAAAAAAGTTTGGAAACTGCACAATTTTGTAAAAACACATCACCCAGATAAGCTTTGGATGGATGAGCAGCAAATCTATTTAATGACTATGCAAATATCCCAAGCAACAAGTCCCTAAAATATTATTTATGCGGTTTGGTTAGATAGTGAACGCTGTTCAAGAGAGAGAATTCCCTATATTTAACCAGAAGTAACCCCTTTCTCCTCCTCTTCCTCCTCCTCTTCCTCCTCCTCTCATCTTTCTTACGCCAGGTACGACTTTCAAAGATAAAGGGAGAATTAATTTTTTTAATGTTTTATTATTTCTTTATTCTAGATTATTAATTTGTGTTCATTTCTGATATTGAGGTATAATTTCTTCTTTAAATAACATTACAAACCTTTGAAAATGAGTGCATGAATTTATATATTAACGTGTGGAATGCATCGAGTGAATTTACTTCATTTCTGTTTTTTTTTTTTTTTTTTTTTTTTTTTTTTTTTTTTTTTTTTTAACAGATTAAAGTTTAACACGGAAGTCAAGATACGACTGTATGTATTTTTTCCTAAAACCATAATAACATTGACATGAAAAATAATCCCATCTTGAAAGGGAATCCTATAGAATTCATTTGAAGCTTCATACAGTCAGGCATTTCTAAGGATTTCCTGGTCATACAATAGATAATGTTATTCGTGGAACCCTTCATCTCGTTACAGTATAGACGATTAAGGCAAAACTAATCTTCTAAAAAAATTTATATTCATTAATCAGCCTTATTTGGTACTTAATGGAAGGATAAGCACTATGTTATCTGACTTTTCTTTTTTTCCTTCAGTTTTTCCCATTTCTATATACTATGGGGTCGCGGTTTCCAGTCAGCCTTCTGTATCATCTTCTGTCCTGTACACCGTTCTCTTAGACCCAGTCATTTAGAGTACTTTACATTAATATGATCGTTGTACCCTTATAAATGAATGTCCATTATCTTAATAAATTTGTTAAGAAATAAACACGCATGCAATTAGAATGAAGTCAGATACTGATTGTGAAATATGAAATAAATTACTTGTAGCATTACTATATAGGTTTCATTGGCCAATAGATTGAATTTGAGAATATTAGATTCATTTCACCTGCCTTGAAGACGACTCTTTTCCGTGATATCTTGAATAATCTACAATAATCAAGTATTTCTTAACTCGTATCTTAGTGGGAGGCGTTACCATTCAAGCATAGCGCATCCGATTTGTTATAAACGTTCTTTTAATTTCTTTCAATGCGCTAGGTATATACTGTAAACTTTAGTTTCTTTTAACAGAGATTTGGCTGTAATCCTTTTTATGGGATGATATCTTAATATGTAGATATTTATCTATATAAAACTCATAATAAAGTACAGTTTTCATTCTTTAATCAAAATGGCATTTCATGTGTAATTTTAAGCGATTTGTTTCTCCAATAACTGTATGTTCTTTCTCTCTCTCTCTCTCCTCTCTCTCTCTCTCTCTCTCTCTCTCTCTCCTCTCTCTCTCTCTCTCTCTCTCCTGCGATTAAGACCCAGATCCGCAAATTCGCAGGGTCTTTAAGAAATGGCTGTCCTTCATATACAAGTGGAGGTGACCCGTCAAAAATGATGGCTAAATATTTGAATAGATATACACATAAACGCACATTTAGCCCCCTCTCACCAGGATACGACTACACCCTCTCCCCCTACCAGAGAGGACGGGGAGATCTAAGCGTGACCGGAACGAGATATATATATATATATATATATATATATATATATATATATATATATATATATATATATATATATATATATATGAGAGAGAGAGAGAGAGAGAGAGAGAGAGTGAGAGAGAGGAGAGAGAGAGAGAGAGAGAGAGAGAGAGAGAGAGAGAGAGAGCCAAACGCTTGCTGAAGAGTAGTTTCCTTGAGGTATAACATTCATAAAGTATTTTTCATTTCTTTTTAGTAGTGAGTCTGAGTGACTGTTTCTCCTGTATATTTGTTTCCAAGAAGTTGTAGAAAAACTTATAATTTTTTTAAATTATCACATAAATCAAGAACACCCATTTTATTCTAATATAGGCAAGGGATCTTTTTTGAGCATATAATAATTTATCTTGATTAAATTTATTATTATTATTATCATTATTATATTGATTTTTATTGTTGTTGTTATTATTACTACTAGCTGAGCTACAATCCTAATGAGAAAAACAGGATGCTATAAGCTCAAGGGCTCCAACCGGGAAAAAAATAGCCCAGAGGAAAGGATATAAGAAAATAAATGAACTACAAGCGAAGGATTGGCAATTAGAATAAAATATTTTAAGAAGAGTAACAACATTAGAATAAAAACTTTCATATACAAACTATAAAAACTCCAAACAAAAGATAAGAGCAACGTCTGTGCCTGCTGATCGACGGACTGGGGTTCGAGTCTCGCTCAATCTCGTTAGTTCCTTTGATCTCTGCAACCTCACCATCCTTGTTAGCTAAGTAGAATGGGTGTTTGGAGGTGCCTATAGGTCTACCTGTTGAGTCATCATTGGCTATTGCCTGGCCTTCTCTGGTCCTAGCGTGGGTGGAAAGGGGGTTTTGGGAACTGATCATATGTATATATGGTCAGTCTTTAGGGCACTGCCACTTTCCCTTGCCCTGCCATTCATGGGCGACCTTTAAACCTTTAAATAGTGGTCACGCGTGTACACTCAAGCAAGATAACTCTATTTCAAGACAGTGGAAGAAAACTACGGTACAGGGGCTATGGCACTACCCAAGACTAGAGAACAGTGACGAAAAGAGACTTCCTGTAGTATTGGTAGTAGGTTGGTCAGGGCACCAGCCGGCCGTTGAGATACTACCGCTAGAGAATTATGGGGCCCTTAGACTGGCCAGGCAGTACTACATTGGATCCTTCTCTCTGGTTACGGTTCTTTCCCTTTGCCTACACAGACACCGGATAGTCTGGCCTATTCTTTACAGATTCTCCTCTGTCCTCATACACCTGACAACACTGAGATTACCAAATAATTCTTCTTCACCCTAGGGGTTAACTACTGCACTGTAATTGTTCAGTGGCTACTTCCTCTTGGTAAGGGTAGAAGAGACTCTTTATCTATGGCAAGAAGCTCTTCTAGGAGAAGGACACTCCAAAATCAAACCATTGTTCTCTAGTCTTGGGTAATGCCATAGCCTCTGTACCATGGTCGTCTACTGTCTTGGGTTAGTTCTCTTGCTTGAGGGTACACCGAGCACACTGTTTATCTAGTTTCTCTTCCTCTTGTTTTGTTAGTTTTTATAGTTTATATAGGAAATATTTATTTTAATTAAAATATTTTGTTTTTCCTTGCTTCCTTTCCACACTGGGCTATTTTCCCCATTTGGGGTCCCTGGGCTTATAGCATCCTGCTTTTCCAAGTGTAGCTTAGCATTTAATAATAATAATAATAGTAATAACTCCCCTCATAAACACTAAAGATGCAATTTAGATTAGCTCAGGAGGTGTGAGATAATTCTTATTAAAAAAAAAAAAAAACAGTAAAAAATGTGCGAAACTGACGCAGTAACCATTTACGAGCACTTTGGACTTTATCCTTGTCACGTAGCCGAAGAAGTTTTTTTTTTTTGTTTTTTTTTTTTTTTTTTTTTGTTTTTTTTTTTTTTTTGCTTCTAAAAAAAGGGCCTAGTACCCGGCCTTGATGGACAAGCGTGTTGCAGTGGACGTGAGAGTATATATATATATCAAAATTATATATATATATATATATATATATATATATATATATATATATATATATATATATATATATGTATGTCTTACTTATAACTGTAATCGAAACAGTTTACCATGTTTTTTCAAAAAGGCCCATAAAAGAAACACAGGAAAAATGAATAAATCACACTATATTTCGGTCAATAAACATCGACCCTCTTCAGGATGTAAATTAAAAATGAGGGATACAGTGGAGAGTGACGGTTTATATATGAAAGCAAAAGGGTGTGTTCAATTGTTCTATAGTTGTTATAATTGCTATAGAACAATTGAACACACCCTTTTGCTTTCATATATAAATCGTCACTCTCCACTGTATCCCTCATTTTTACTTTACATCCTGAAGAGGGTCGATGTTTATTGACCGAAATATAGTGTGATTTATTCATTTTTCCTGTGTTTCTTTTATGGGCCTTTTTGAATATATATATATATATATATATATATATATATATATATATATATATATATATATTCATTTTGTTATAAAGGTATATTTTAAGTATTTATTCTTCTAGGTGCATTTTCTTCGCTTATTTTCTGCAGAAGGATTGTAACATTCTGCTGTTTGAACTAGAGTTGTAGCTTGTATAACAATGTTTTTACCTTTATTACTGCATGAAATTAGATGGGATTGTGTTCTGTAAAAAATAAAGCTGTAATCTACTAACTGTATATAGCTCCGTATATATGCAGACACGTTAATACAACAACAAAATAAGTTTGTATTAAACTTTTATGACTTAATAAATTACAATTACCTTAAGCCATTTAATGAGCTTTCTTCCATTTCAACTTAACTTATCCTGTTAACTTTTTCCTCTTTCCCTGTGTAGAAACAAAAGCAAATCTCTCATCCATTTAGACTTAACTTCTT
>NC_090734.1:118646305-118653805 GCF_036898095.1 Palaemon carinicauda | reverse complement strand
ATATCTGTTGCGTCATTAGTAGCCTTTGTCTGACCCTCCCTGGTCCTAGCTAGGGTGGAGAGGGGCTTGGGCGCTGATCATATGTATATATGGTCAGTCTATAGGGTATTGTTCTGCTTGCTAGGGCAATGTAACTGTTCCTTGCCTCTGCCATTCATGATTGACCTTTAAACCTTTAAACTCACTGCACTTGGGAACTGTCTCATGAGGTATGCAAATTAAAAATTCATGGGTCACTCTTACTAAAAATTACTTCTTTTTTTTTTATCGTTCTGGCCTGATGATTCCAATAGGGAAATTATGCGTTCGTTTTGTTTCAATTTATTACCTCCTTTGCGGAACTGGAGTTTGGTAACCATGATACTCATGGTCTGATAGAAAGGAAAAAAAAATTCATTCGAATCAAATGCCTGTAATGATTCATGAAACCTAAGTAACAAGTTTAGAATAAAGGTGACTTGGTCTGCCTATCTGATGCTTCTTAATGTTAATAAGAAGATTGTGCGAAACTATGGAAGGTTGCTCTGCCGAGGGGTCTCATCCCAATTGCAGAAATTTTTAAAATTTATTATTGTTTTTGTTGTTGTTGCGTGTTTTTTTTTTTCTTTTTCACAAGTCAAAGTTGCCACCCAATTTTGAAAAGCAGAAGGCTAGATAAGAATACCAAGGGAGCCAGCTTCCTATTACGGAAATGAAATGGAAAAGCAAAGAACAAACTATCAAAGAATAATATTCAGAAAATAAAATTAATTTAGATAAATAACAATATTGAATGAATAAGTAACAGATAAGCTATGAAATGAGACTTGTCAACCAAGCGTATACAGTATTAAAATTAAAGGGCCAAGAACTTGGGTACAACGGATCTTCAAGTTATGGAAATTAATTATCGTAATATCCTAATTACATCCCAGTGAAATTGGCCGTGGGAAGGTCATTCTAACCAAGGTCTATGGTACAGGAATTTCACTTTGCTTGTTGAGAAGTCTGTCCAGTTACTTTACGCTTAAAGAAATCATTGAAAAAGGAAGAAAATAATGATAAACCTTAAATCGATACTTATAAGTAATAATTGAAAAGGGAAGAAAATAATGATAAACCTTAAACCGATACTTAGAAGTAATAATTGAAAAGGGAAGAAAATAATGATAAACCTTAAACCGATACTTAGAAGTAATAATTGAAAAGGGAAGAAAATAATGATAAACCTTAAACCGATACTTAGAAGTAATAATTGAAAAGGGAAGAAAATAATGATAAACCTAAAACCGATACCTAGAAGTAATAATTGAAAAAGGAAGAAAATAAGGGTAAACTTTAGACCGATAATTCAAATTATATTCTACCACGTGGATGAAATGAGTTCAAAAAATACATTGTGACTGACAGAAGTTTGGTAAGAATTTAGAAATTTCGTTTGGGGTTTATCATGGGTTAAGAATATTTTTGGTCTTATTGCTTCAAGTAAGACATCAGGTCATTTACATAACACACACACACACACACACACACATATATATATATATATATATATATATATATATATGTGTGTGTGTGTGTGTGTGTGTATATGTATATATATATATATATATATATATATATATATATATATATATATATGTGTGTGTGTGTGTGTGTATGTATGTATATATATATATATATATATATATATATATATATATATGTATATATATATATATATATATATATATATATCATCAGCCGTTACTAGTCCACTGCAGAACAAAGGCCTCAGACATGTCCTTCCACTCCCGTCTGTTTATGGTCTTTCTATGCCAGTCTACACCCGCAAACTTTCTTAGTTCGTCTATCTTCGTCTTCTCTTCTTTTCCCATACTTCTTTTGCAATCTTTAGTGACCCATTCTGTTATTCTTAATGTCCATCTTTTATCTGACATTCTCATTATATGTCCTACCCATGTCCATCTCGTTTTTTACTTGTTTGAATATCCTCGACTTTAATTTGCTCTCCTATCCATGTTCATTTTCTGTCTCTTAGTGTTATTCCCATCATTATTCTTTCCATAGCTCTTTGAGTTGTAAGTAGCTAATGTTCTAAGGCTTTATTAAGGCTTCAAGTTTCTGATGCTTAAGTTAAAACTGGTAGAACCATCTCATTAAATAATTTTCTTTTTAGAGAAAGGGGAATTTTACTTTTCATAATCTCAGTTTGTTTTCCATAAGCTCTTCACCCCATGCTTATCTTTTTTTTTTTTAATTCTGGTCTCGTGTCCTTGGGAAACACTTACTGTATGACCTAAGTAAGTATAATAATCATTACAAGTTTCTAAAAGTTCGTCCATAAATCTTATTTGTTGTCTCTGCATTCTCATTGAACATTATCGGAGATTTACTCATATTCATTTTCAGTCCTACGCTTTTGCTCTCTTTATTCAAACATATCATCTCTTTGTAGTTCCACCCCACGATTCACTAAATCATACTATGTCATCTGTAAATTTTATCCCCCACCAATCTTAATTTCTACATTTTCCCAATCAAAATTCTTAAAACCTTCTAGGCATGCTGTGAATAACTTAGGAGAGATTTGAGTATATATGAATTATATAGCATCTACAGGTCACTTTTACAGTTTTATATGCATCTTAGAGGTACAATAACCAGTATCTCTACTCCTCTCACTCTTCATGATTCGCTGTTCTTTTATAATATTTCGATTAAAGGAAACTGAATAAGGTTAACTAGCCGTTGCTAGCACAGGGCAGGCTGTTGTCGTGGCTAGACAATACCCAAAATCTAAACATCCTCATAAGTCTCCTTCAAAAGTTCAAACTTGCAGCGAATCTTTTAATGTTGAACAGGCTGACATAAGAATCTTTTTATAGTTTATATATGAAAGGTCTGTAGTAATGTTGTTGCTGTTCTTAAAATGTTTTTTCTAATTGCTCATTACTTCTCATAGAGTTTATTTATTTCCTTATTTACTTTCATCACTGGGCTATTATTCCCTGTTGCAGCCCTTGGGCTTATAACTTCCTCCTTTTCTAATTTGGGTTGTACTTTAGCATGTAATGATAATAATAATAATAATAATAATAATAATAATAATGATAATAATAATAATAATATTAATAATAATTCAATAAGAAGAATAATCTAACATTAACTTGCTTTCTGATAAAGAGAACCAACCTCAATCGCCTTATATGTAAGTAGATGTGTCATTCAATCGCTAAGTCTGTGACGTAAATGTCGTATAGGCACAC
Organism: Palaemon carinicauda; assembly: GCF_036898095.1. Classification (NCBI taxonomy): domain Eukaryota; kingdom Metazoa; phylum Arthropoda; class Malacostraca; order Decapoda; family Palaemonidae; genus Palaemon; species Palaemon carinicauda. The sequence continues at coordinate 118,650,557 of NC_090734.1, read as the reverse complement.
TGGAACTAAATGGCAGCTCGTAATCTAAAATATGATTGCGTTGCATTAAGTTCCTTTAATTCGAATTATTTTATGTTAAGAATTCAGCTTTTAAATATTTAATGACCAGTGTACTCGACCCGCTAAGTATTTAAATAGATATGCACACACACACACACACACACAAGCGCGCACGTATATTTAACCTTTCCGTTTCCTAACTACAACCCGTTGGTTCGACAATTTGTGGAGGATTATAGTTTTTTAGTGTACCTCTCGGGGTATCCCCTCTCGCCAAGGTATAACTAATCCCTCTCCCCTAACCCAGCGTGATAGTAAACAAATATATATATACTGTATATATATATATATATATATATATATATATATAAATATATGTGTATATATATATATATATATATATATATATATAAATATATATATATATATATATATATATATATATATATATATATCTCCAGACATTTGCTCTTTAATATATAGGGTGGGATACCTGAAATGCTTAGCTTGTAAAGTTTAAAATCGTTGTTTATTTTTTTTTGGGGGGGAGGGGTGTCACGATCTCGAAAACTATATAAAAAAGAACATAAAGGCATTTTTGGTTGTTGAAAACAAAAATATTTCAAAATTAGACAGAAGAATTATAGTATGCATTCCCAACCTTTTTAACTGTGTATATGTGGCACACATCCCCGCGTCGACTCCTGGCGGAAATGGCGAAGTCTTCCATTTGAAAATGGTGAAATCAAAACTCAATTGTTCAACGAATAGTATTAAATGCATCTATGTAATTGGTTACGCTGCGTGTTTTTTTAAATCGTTTAACAGACTTCCATTTGACTAATTAATCACTTTTTAGTGTTAGATTATATATTGCTGTTGGTGTCATATTTTCCATTATTAATTTCCACTTGCAGTAATACCGTGCTGGCATTTGATTACTCGTCTCGCATACTGGGTGCGATATTGAAGCGCTGCCAATTACTTAGTTTTATTATTTTCATGTGAAGAAATTCTGGAATTTGTCATTCTGTAAATTATGTTCTAGGTTATATATATATGTATATATTTAATATTTATTTAATGTATGTATGTATGTATGTATGTATGTATGTATATGCATACATTTATATATGTATATATATATATATATATATATATATATATATATATATATATATATATATACTGTATCTTATATGTGTATAGGACTATATATCTATTGTATACACATATTGTATATATTGTTTATATATATACATACATATATATATATATATATATATATATATATATATATATATTTATATTTTATATATATATATATATATATATATATATATACTGTATGTTATGTATATGTATATTTATCTGTTGTATATATATATATATATATATATATATATATATATATATATATATATATATATATATATATATATATATACACAAACATGCTGTATGTTATGTATATGTATATTTATCTGCTGTATATATATATATATATATATATATATATATATATATATATATATTATATAGATATTCATATACATATACATAAAAATGCATATATACACGCACTTAATAGGGATGGTAGAGATGCAAGAATACTGCCACCGTACATCTTGCGTGTCGTAGAAAGCGTCTAAAAGGACAGCTGCTGCCTTGCAGTCTCACTTTTTAGAAAAAAGGCTATTCACACTGCCAATAACTGGAAACTGCTGCCTTGAAGTTTGATTATTTAGTCTAAGGTTACCACCGCCAGTAACTCGAATTGATGACTGCAAGGGATGTTATTGTAAAATCCTTTTGTTAAATTATTAACCATGCCTGATGCTATTAGAAGTACGAGTATAGAGGAGTCCCCTGTAAGCAACTCATACCAGGATCCTCCTGCAGGTTTATTATCATTATTATTATTATTATTATTATTACTAGCCAAACTACAACCCTAGTAGGAAAAGCAAGATGCTATAAGCCCTAGGGCTCCAACAGGGAAAAAATAGCCCAGTGAGGAGAGGAAATAAGGAAATAAATAAATGATGAGAATAAATTGACAATATATCATTCTAAAAACAGTAACAGCGTCAAAACAGATATGTCCTATATAAACTATTAACAACGTCAAAAACAGATATGTCATACATGAACAATAAAAAGACTCATGTCAGCCTGGTCAACATAAAAACATTTGCTCCAACTTTGAACTTTTGAAGTTCTACTGATTCAACTAACCGATTAGGAGGATCATTCCACAACTTGGTCACAGCTGGAATAAAACTTCTAGAATACTGTGTAGTATTGAGCCTCATGATGGAGAAGGCCTGGCTATTAGAATTAACTACCTGCCTAGTAATATTTAATGTTTAAAGGTCGCTCATGAATAGCAGAGTCAAGGGACAGTGATATTGTCCTATCGAGCAGGACAATGTCCTAGAGACTGACCATATTACATATGATTAGCGCCCAAGCCCCCTCTCCACCCAAGCTAGGACCAAGGAGAGCCAGGCAATGGCTGCTGATAATTGAGCAGATAGACCTATAGGCTCCCCCAAACACCCCCTTCCTCAGCTCACAAGGACAGTGAGGTTGCAGTAACCAAAGGAACTAACGATTTTGAGCGGGACTCGAACCCCAGTCTGGCAATCACCAGGCAAGGAGGCTACCACCAGGCCACCACAATCAAGCCAAAGAAGCTAGTGACAGAATGGAGGGTCAGAGCAGGGAATATCGATACTCTAACAGGAGGATTGAGGGTGATAGTGTATGTGATGAAGAGAAGGATGATGATATCCTGTGTGTGCATGAGACTAGATGAAAATGAAGTGGGACTGGAGAGATAGGAAATGGGTAAAAGCTCTGTTACAGTTGTTCACGAGAGGGAAGAAATGGAATTGGGGTCATAATTGGTAATAACTGGAAGGAAAAAGTGATAGAAAAAGAATAAATGATAGATTTTAAAGATTCCAATAGTAATAGTGGATCAGAGTTAATATAATTTCAGCATATGCTCTTCAATTGGGGTGCTTAGAGCAAGAGACATAATTATTTAGACAAGAGTTTGAGACAGCTATTAGGACAGTGAAAGAGGAGGAGAAGCTAATCATAGGAGCAGACATGAATGGCAGAGTGGGGACGAGAAAGGATTTGGGTATTAGGAAGCATTGGGTGAACATGGGTTAGGAATTAGAAATGAAGATGGGGAGTATATATTAGAGATTACTCAGAGTTTTGAATTGGCATGTGTGAACACCTGGTTTCAAAAGTTGGATAACCACCTGATAACTTATGAAAGTGGAAACCAAATAGATTACATTCAGGTTAGAGAAATTGACAAAAACTATGTGACGAAGTGTAAAGTGATTTTTGTGGAAGCATGTGTTGAATAACATAGTGGGTAATATTGGATTTCAAAGTGAGAGGTAGAAAACCGAAGAAGAGAAAGGGTAGATCTAGAATTAAAGTTTAGGACCGTAAGGGAGAAAAGTGTGGGAATTTTAGGAGGATTGTAAGAGAGAGGCAACTGGAAAGAGTGAACTTAGAGATTGGACAGGATAACCAAGTAGAAAATATCTGGGAGGGCATGAAAGAAATATGTGTAGAGGAAACAGAAAATTAGTGGGAAGAACCAGGGGAAACGGTGTGTCGAAAGGAGAAAAGTGGTGGTGGAACAGAGAGGTGCAAGAATCAGTTAAAAGAAAATCAAAGGCATTTAAGGACTGGAAAGTAAGGCATGCAAAGTGTGTAGAGGAACAGTTCAGTGACGTGATAGGCATACATAAAAGTACATGTGCAGTTATAAAACAGATGGAACAATTTAGATATTTGGGATGTACTATACATTAAGTCAGGGGGGAGGATGTGAGGCTGAAGTTAAGAATAGAATAATAGGAACCTGGGGAGTGATATGTGATAATGAAAGGCCAATCAAGCTCAAAGTCGAGATTTATAGCACAGTAATAAGACCTGTGTTAATGTATGGCTCGTAAACGTGGGCTCTTTAAGATAAAAAGAAGTAAAGTTGGAGAGAACAGAGATGGGATTGCTGAAGTAGATTATGGGAATATCACTGCTTGGAAGATTGGAAATTTATGAAATAAGAATAATGGCAGGCGTAGTGAAGATTACAGAGGCGATAAGAGATGGTGTTGAGGATGAATGGGAGGGAGTGAGGAGGGCTTGGGGGGAACCTGTTGAAGGATGAAGATCGGGGGGGGGGGGGGCAGAGAATTAAATCGCAAGATAAGGT
>NC_090734.1:118616305-118631305 GCF_036898095.1 Palaemon carinicauda | reverse complement strand
TATATATATATATATGACCCAGACCTACATATGTGAGGATTATGAAGCTCGAAGTAGGAGATGATGAATGGAGAAGTGTTGAATTAAAAGCTCTTGATAGAGACGACTGACGAAATCTAACCGAGGCCCTTTGCGTCAGGAGGCGTAGGAAGAGATGATGATGAGGATGATATATATATAATTTATATATGTGTGTGTATATATATATATATATATATATATATATATATATATATATATATATATATATATATATATATATATAGAAAGAGAGAGAGAGAGAGAGAGAGAGAGAGAGAGAGAGAGAGAGAGGAGAGAGAGAGAGAGAGTGAGAGAGAGAAAAAACAAAGAATGGCCCTCACTTTTTCGAGCCTAGATCTCCCCAACTCCTGGACTACGCGACAGTTATGCATTTGAGAGAAGGGACTCTCCACTACTTAGTAAATAATTAAGAAATATAATGATTATACCCTAATTATACCCAGTAGTAAGATAAAGTACAGCAAAAAGCCCATCTTTATATACTACTGTATATACTAAAGTCTAGGATTATTTAATCAATCTGAAAAAAACCTTATTTTTAGTGTTCGTACCGAAAAGTCTTAGTAAAATTATCTTCGATCTAGTATATCTCGTCGGCGAATCTTTATCATTTATTCAGGTTTTTTTTTTATTCTTATTTGGTGGTTTTCTTAATATAGGAGATTATTAGAATACGGGATGAAAGGGACTTGTTGGTCGTGGTATTCTGAAACCGACCACCTTCTAAAGATGTGGATCTCTTCAGATATTACACCGGAAAGAGGTTACCATTTACTGATCCTTAAGTTGCTGTGTGTACATATGCAGTTAATTCTAATAGTCAGGCCTTCTCCATTATGAGATTCAATACTACACTGTATTCTGAAGTTTTATTCCAGCTGTGACCAAGTTACAGAATGATCTTAATCGGGTAGTTAAATCAGTGGAACTTCAAAAGTTCAAACTTACAGCAAATGTTTTATAAGTCTTTTTATAGTTTATATATGAAATATCCGTTTTAATGTTGTTATTGTTTTTAAATTATTTTATTTCAATTGCTCATTACTTCTTATATCATTTATTTATTTCTTTATTTCCTTTCGTTACTGCTATTTTTCCCTGTTGGAGCCCTTGGGCTTAGAGCATCTTGCTTTTCCAACTAAGGTTGTAGCTTAGCTAGCAATAATAATAAATAATAATATATATATTCATATATATACATGTATTTAATATGCAAATATTTAAACTATATATATATATATATATATATATATATATATATATATATATATATATATATATGTATATGTATGTACAGATATATATATATATATATATATATATATATATATATATATATATATATTATATATATATGTGTGTGTGTGTATATATTTATATATATATATATATATATATATATATACACACACACACTTATATGTACACATTTATACATACATACATACATACACACACATATATATATAGATATATATATATATATATATATATATATATATATATATATATATATATAATATTGTGTATATATGTGATGTGTTTTAACAATTGAAAAATTCTTGTTCGACTTATTTAAAAGATTTTAAATTAAATTTAACAATTAAAAATATTTTCCAGTTTTATTAGATCTTCAACATTGTTTGTAAGTTCCATCGATTGATATTAGATAACAAAGTGAACTTAAAATTTATCAATGCGAAATTATTTCTTTTTTATTAGGAACATGCGTACGAAATGTAATAGATAATATATATAAATACAATAAAATCATTTAAGTTTCAAGCGTATGAAAAACAGAAAAAAAAGCGAAAGAAAAAACTGAAAGCTATAAAAATCAAGGGGATTTAAGACCGTAGAGTAATTCACTAATCTCGTATTCTCCTCATGTTGAGAGGTTCAGAACAAATGTACGGCCGCATAGTTACGTACTGGGGGAAGATAATTGTCTGGAATATACGGGCCTTGACATGGGGCCAGGAGTTCCCTTACATTATCCTCAAATTTCCTCTGATAATCCGACATATTTGTCTTCATGATGGTTGTCGACTCCTTGGCGGTGGCAGTCGGGCGGCGGCCATGTTTCTTGCCATAAGTCGCGTCCCAACGCGTCGCTTTTGACTTCGGCTTCGGTATCGCCTTCCCAATTTTCTTTTCTTTTTATACATCATGAAAACTATTTTCTTGAAGAAATTGCTGTTTATATTATGGAAAACGTAATGAGCTAGCGAAAATAAAATTGGTAAATTAATAATTTAATTTTAATTCGAAATATTTTCATATTTTTTTTCTTCAAATCAACGGAGTCGAATTCATCCTTCCTCCGGGGCCCCTCCATCCCTACTAACCTAGAAGAACGATGAGCCCCCCTAAACCGTCACCCCCCCCCTCCCTCTCTCCCTCCCGCCCTCGGCGCAGATGGTTAAAGACCGACTATAAAGGTGATTTTCGAGTGCCACGCCAGTTTCCAGATTAAATAAATGATTTGGAACTTTGCAAACGTCTGCACTATTCTCATTTTGTCCTCACGAGTCTTCTCTCTCTCTCTCTCTCTCTCTCTCTCTCTCTCTCTCTCTCTCTCTCATAATAACATTAGTTTATATATATATATATGTGTATATATATATATATATATATATATATATATATATATATATTTATATATATATATATATATATATATATATATATATATATATATATATATATATATATATATATATATAAAATCATCATCATCATCGTCCGCCGCTGTTAGTCCACTGCAGGACAAAGGCCTCAGGCATGTTCTTCCACACGCATCTGTTTATGGTCTTTCTATGCGAGGCTATACCCGCAAATATCCTAACCTCGTCAATCCATCGTCTTTTTTTCCTTTCCCTGCAACAATAACAACAACAAATGCAGCTGTTTCTCGTCTACTGCAGGACAAAGGCCTCAGATATGTCTTTATTCATGTCTATTGTTTGGCCAGTGATTGTGGGAGAATTTTGTCTGATCGTTCACAGCAAACCAACCTAGTATAGGTGGCCTTGACTTGTACAGCTTTGCTCTTCATGGCGATACATAAACCCTTTCATCATGTTACATATATATATATATATATATATATATATATATATATATATATATATATATATATGTGTATATATATGTGTGTGTATATATATATATATATATCTATATATATATATCTGTGTGTGTGTGTGTGAGTGTGTTTGTACTATATACGCACATTTGTTTGTATGTATGTTCGAATGTATATATTTGTGTACACGTTTTTTTCCACATGTATAAAGACTAATTAGCGTGGTCAGTTTTTTTTTTTCCTTTTTTTTTTTTTTAACTTCCAATTACTCAATAAAATATCAGTTACTTCTTCAGGTCTCAAACTGCATTACGCTAAACCTATGACGTATAACCTATAAGAAATTGTCTCATCGCGCGGTGCACTGTAGGCAATATTTTAAGTCTTTTTGCAATATTCCTTCCACTATTAGCTGCTCCTACTTTATATCCTTCTACTTTATATGCTTTCTCGTTTCCTCTCTTTCATCTTGGTGTCCAACCTCTTCTAACTTTTACCTCATAGGGTAATTCTTGAGTTTTCTCTAGATGCCCTTGGGCGCTGAATGGCCTCTCCAGGCCCCAGCGCTGGGTTTTCAGCAATATTCCTAAATCCGTCCAAACTATTATTATTATTATTATTATTATTATTATTATTATTATTATTATTATTATTATTATTATTATTATTATTTTCATTATTATTATTTTGTAAGCTACAACCCTAGTTGGAAAAGTAGGGTATTATAAGCCCAAGGGCTCCAACAGGGAAAAATAACCCAGTAAGAGAAAGAAAATAAGGAAATAAATTAATTAAGCGAGAGGTAATGCTGTATTATTATTATTATTATTATTATTATTATTATTATTATTATTATTATTATTATTAGCTAAGTTATAACCCTAGTTGGAAAATTAGGATGCTATAAGCCCAAGTGTTCCAACCGGGAAAATAGTGCAATGGCAAAAAGGAAATAACAAACTAGCTAGAATAGGGGGCTCTAGTGTCACCTACAGCAAGAGGTTATTTCATTATGATTAAATAATTGAATACATGACCAAAGATAAACTAAATAACCTCAAAAAACCTAATTGGAACAAAGAGGACGAACCAACTTGTGTACTTGCAAAATACGCAAAAATATGTAAATTAATATAGAGGATATGTCATTTTAGCTGTTATCATGATAAGTGGGGTTTCCAAATATTTACTCATTCACCAGTTATTATTAAAAAGAAAACAATGGGTTGTCGCAAGCAATATTGGGAAGGTCATACAAGCAGGTCAGCCTACATGAAACAGATCAAGCGCTAGTTGCGGGTCGCTTTCCGTTTATTTGTTACTTTCGTCCTTAAATGAAGCCTATTTTTTTGTCCCCTTTTATTTCGTAGTTATCGTAGCGATGAATATTTTGGTTCTAATGATTTTCCAGTTCATATAGAAATTAAATGCGAGGTCTTGTTGGTATTTTTTTTTTCTCTTAAGGCCATAATATGATTGATTGAGGTTTTCTGGCATTCTGACATCTAAGGTTATTGACGCCGAACCATAAGATGAAGGCGTCCATTTCTTTAAGGGAATTTAATGCTTAACATTATTTTGAGATGGGAAAAATATTAGTGATATTTGGATTAGATTTACTGTTTATCTATGAACATTCTTATCTCGGTTTGAAGCTATCTCTACATTGCTTATTTATCATATTGAATTAATGTTAATGTCACATGTATGCCACATTGAAAACTATAAGTTGTCACATTTATGCCACATTGAAAACGGCAAGTTATCACATCTATGACACATTGAAAACTGCAAGTTGTCATATTTATGCCACATTGAAAACTGCAAGTTGTCACATTTGTGCCACATTGAAAACTACAAGTTATCACATCTATGACACATTGAAAACTGCAAGTTGTCATATTTATGCCACATTGAAAACTACAAGTTATCGCATCTATGACACATTGAAAACTGCAAGTTGTCATATTTATGCCACATTGAAAACTACAAGTTATCAACATCTATGACACATTGAAAACTGCAAGTTGTCATATTTATGCCACATTTGAAAACTGCAAGTTGTCACATTTATGCCACATTGAAAACTACAAGTTATCACATCTATGACACATTGAAAACTGCAAGTTGTCATATTTATGCCACATTGAAAACTACAAGTTATTACATCTATGACACATTGAAAACTGCAAGTTGTCATATTTATGCCACATTTGAAAGCTGCAAGTTGTCACATTTATGCCACATTTAAAACTACAGGTTTTCACATTTATAAGAAAAATAAAAACTTGAAACGTACGAACAAATTACACACTCTGTAACCCCCAAATTTTACAAAGAAAACTGCGTAACCTTCCTGATAAGCCTGTCATTATTGTCGCTCTTGGCCTATTAGTCTTGCAAATCGACATATTCCATTAAAGGGAGCTTCTTACATCTTCTTCTTCTTCTTCTTCTTCTTCTTCTGCTTCTTCTTCTTCTCGGTCATTTCTGGAAACTGCTAATGGGTGTCCAGCGTCCTTCCACCCGGGATATTTACGACGCTTGCTGACGAATCTGGCTTTGCCCCCGGAGGAGGCTCCTCTTAACTGCCAAATTACGAGAAGAGGAAGAAGAAAAAGAAGAATTAGAAAGATGATGACGACAAGAATAAGGAGGAGGATCGGATAAGAAAGACAGAGAGAAGAACTCTCTCTTATCTCTTCTTTTTATGATTTGATTTGAATTAAACAAAATAGCAAAGTAATTTATTCATCACTACTGATGATAAATGAATGCGAGCATATTTCTCTCTCTCTCTCTCTCTCTCGTCTCTCTCTCTCTCTCTCTCTCTCTCTCTCTCTCTCTCTCTCTCTCTCAGGATCTGATTTGAATTGAATAAACAATATACGTATATTTATTCATCACTACTGATGATAAATAAATGTAAGCATATTTCTCTCTCTCTCTCTCTCTCTCTCTCTCTCTCTCTCTCTCTCTCTCTCTCTCTCTCTCGTCTCTCTCTCTCTCTCTCTCTTTAGGATCTGATTTGAACTGAATAAACTAAATACGTATAATTATTTATTCATCATTGCTGATGAAAAATTAATGCAAGTATATTTATAGTCTCTCTCTCTCTCTCTTCTCTCTCTCTCGTCTCTCTCTCTCTCTCTCTCTCTCTCTCTCTCTCTCTCTCTCTCTCTCTCTCTCTCCACTAAAAGAATGCAACTTAGAATGTGGAAAAGAGAAATTGGAGAAATCAGAAAAAAAAACTTTTAATTCGCAGAAATTACGATGAATATTGCAGATTTATCCTATCGTTTCGCCAGGGTCTCCTTCACTTAGTAACATATTTATTTGTTTATTTTATTTCGCTTTCCCGCTTAGATAAGCTATAGATTAAGGTAGTTTTTTTTTATTTTAGGCGTATAATTCTTTATTTATTGAATATCCCCATAGAAAACGATTGTTGTTTATAATCTTATGTTGGTTATATGAGCATTACCAATGCTATTATTATTATTATTATTATTATTTATTATTATTATTATTATTATTATTCCTGGCATTATTATAATTGTTTTTATATTTTAATATATTTTGTTATTATTAATGCTAGTAGTTATTAATATTATCGTTATTTTTATGATTATTATATTGTCATGTTTTACTATTGTCATTATTGTTATATTTCATTATCATTATCACTATAATTTGACAAAGCAACGTTATAAAATCAACCATGAAAATCACTGTCGAACAAATACTTCCACCTACGCGTCGTCTTTGAAGTTCATTCATTTAAAACTGCGAACACTATATGGCACTTTCATGAAATAAGCATATAATAGATGTAGTATTAGCTTAAACCGGCTTATAAGGGAAAAGGGTTCCTTCTTCTTCTTAATTATTCTCTAGTTTAAATTATTCTTTTGTATATTTTAGTCGGTTATGTAATTATGACGCAATTATGAAGCTACACGTTTCCAATGAATTTGCCATTTAAATGGAAAGAAGGATGAGATATGTCTTCTGTACTCTTAATGCATTTTTCGCTTATTGTCTCTTTTTTTTTTTTTGCATGCAGTAGGCTCGCACTTCCCACCCTTCTCTCTCTTTTGTCCTTTTTTTCTTGTATTGAGGTGAAATTATTTATTTTTCTTTTATCTATATCTCCGCCCTGTTCCGGAAACCAATTTCTGCGTGTATTGCAACGAATAAAACAAATAATATAGGCACCTGGCATTTTACTAAATATTATTATTATTATTATTATTATTATTATTATTATTATTATCATTTGTATTATTATTATTATTTGTATTATTATTACTATTATTATTATTATTATTGTCATTATTATTATTATTATTATTATTATTATTATTATTATTATTATTATTATTATTATTATCATCATCATCTAAACTACAACCCCAGCAGGATGCCATAAGCCCTAAGGCACCACAGGAAAAATAGCCCAACGCGGAAAGGAAATAAGGAAATGAATAAACTACAAGAGAAGTATTAAACGAGAATTTAAAATATTTTAAGTTAAATAACAACGTTACCATAGATCTATTATTATACACTATGTAGAGAGATTTATGTCAGCTTGTTCAACATATAAACTTTCCATGCAATTTGGAGCTTGTGAAGTTCCACCGATTCAAGCTCTCGATTAAGAAGATCATTCCTCAATATGGTTACAGTTGGAATAAAACTTCTAGAATATTATGGATGGTAGAATATCGAAATCAATCAATCAGTCAATCATCTAGAATACTGTGTAATGCTGAGCCTTATGATGGAGGAGACAATTCTGTTAGAATTAACGGCATACCCAGTACTATGTACAGAATGGGACAGTGCGGTAAAATTTGAATACAAAGGATGGTCTGGATTATATATATATAAAAAAAAATATGCAACATAATAAATAAATAACTGAACGGCGGTGCCAGTGATTAATATTCAGGTCTAGATCAGGAATAAGAAATTTAATAGACCGCAAGCTCTCGTCTAACAAATTAAAATTAGATTCATAAGCTGAAGACCAGACATTGAACAATACTCGAAACAAGGCAGAATGAAGGAATTAAAAAATTTCTTCAAAACAGATTGATTACGGAAAATCTTGAGACTTTCTCAATAAGCCAATTTTTCTGTGCAATTAAAGAAGCAACAGTCAGAATGCATTTTTCAAAAGTGAATTTACAATCAAGAATCACACCTAAAATTTTAATAGAGATGTATATAGTTAACCATTATAAGTGCGTAGATATGGATGTTAAGGAGCCACTATCCTCCTCCTACTTGCAATCATACTTTGAGTTTTGTTAGGATTCAACCTCATACCCAATAATTTGCACCAAAAAAGTACTTTTTCAAGTTCTCTATTAACGGATTCAGCAACCCCAGATCTACATTCAGGGGATGGAATTCATGCAAAGAGAGTAGCATTATCATCATCATTTGATTTAAAGGGAGCTGAAGATATGTTTGAAAAATAGCACATAGGCAAAATTAACTTAGTGTTCCAAGAACTAAATAATTTGTAAACATGGCATATAATATTCCGAAATACTCATGAGGCAAATGAACCTATGAACTTACAGCAAATCTAGTAAGCCATATTCCAAAAACTTACTATGAATACTGGATAATAATCCTGAAAGGAAAAACTAATTGCATGAAATCTGTGGTTGTGAACAGCGTATTGCCGTGAAATGGCTGTTGTTGCTCCTTTCTCACAGTAACAGAAATGTAAGGGGGAAATGTTTGTGCATTGAATGATATCATTATTCTTATTAAACAATGATATTTGAGCAGATGGCATCACGTTCCCCTGATGGCAATATCTGGTTCACCTGAGAGAGAGAGAGAGAGAGAGAGAGAGAGAGAGAGAGAGAGGGGGGGGGGGAGGAGAGGGAGATGTTTCTACGATGCAAAGGGTCGCTTCACGTGAGCGTATTGATGCCGCACGGTTTTGTCCGCGCTGATTAGAAATCCGTTAAGATCAACGAGACCGTTCATACGCTGGCCGCTCGGAAGAATTTCCGAGCGGTAGTGATTTACTAGCCACCTACACTGGTAACCCGCGCGGTTCCGGTGTAGTGGCTTATAAAAATTACGAAGCCGCTCGGGGAAAATCCTCTCGTTTGAAGACATGCCTCCTAACGAGCGGAAATATTTCCGTGCGGAAGAAATCCGCTTGCATGAAGGGAGCTTAAGACCGTGTCTACATTTTGTTGAAAAGCCGGGTTAATTCGAAGTTAAAATCATGTAACCACAAGGGTTTAGTATTAACCAGGTCCTTGGTGCCTTGCAAATTCATGTGATTCAGATCTCTCTCTCTCTCTCTCTCTCTCTCTCTCTCTCTCTCTCTCTCTCTCTCTTGTAGTAGTAGTAGTACCATTGCCTTACTAATCGAATGACCAAGGAGTTATATCTCCAAGCCGAATTAGAATAGCTGTTATGTGAATTATGCACATGTTTGTTAGACTGCTGGTGTTTATTATACCTAAGGTGTAGAAGAGAGAGAGAGAGAGAGAGAGAGAGAGAGAGAGAGAGAGTGAGTGTGTGTGTGTTATTGGGAAGAAACAACAGAAAGTGAGTGATTAGTACTCCGCCAAATCGTATACCATAAATATTGGAATTTCTCTCTCTCTCTCTCTCTCTCTCTCTCTCTCTCTCTCTCTCTCTCCTTTGCCTTAACTGTTACCACTGCATGTACTCAGCGCCTTTCTCTTTGTAAACAAAATATTTGCAAGCATTTAAAGGTTTAAAGGTCGCACATGAATGGCAGAGGCAAGGGACAGTGATATTACCCTAGCAACCAGGATAATGCCTTAGACTTAACATATATTACATGATCAGCGCCCATGCCCCCTCTCCACCCAAGTTAGGACCTGGGAGGCCCAGGCAATGGCTACTGATAACTCAACAGATAGACCTATAGGCTCCCCCAAACCCCCCAACCTTAGCTCACGAGGATGGTAAGGTTGCAGACACTGAAGGCACTAACGAGTCTGAGCGGGACTCGAACCGCCGTCTGGCAAACACGAGGCAGAGACGTTACCAATCAGACCACAACAACCCCCATGTGTTATTGGGTATACATCTCTGTTAATGACGTAAATTCATCATATTACATTTGTAGATGATATTTTTGTACTATTCAAAACGAAATTATATTGATAATTATAATAGCGATGATTATAATTATAATAATCTTTATTATTATTAATCACGAAACAAATCCACAATATTGCATTTTTCATTGGATTTTTGCATATTAAATATTGTGCTTGTATCTCCATTTTAGTGACTCGTAAAACTATGAGATATTATTATTATTATTATTATTATTATTATTATTATTATCACCCCCGCCAACGAAGTTGGAAGGAGGTTATGTTTTATCTCCTGTTTGTGTGTGTTTGCTTGTATGTGAACAGCTCTTTAGCCACAATTTTTAATCGTAGAGTAATGAAACTTGCAGGGATTAACTGTTATGTACAAAGTTGGAAATTATTACATTTTGGAAGGTCAAGGTCACGGTCGTGTAAAAGGTCGAAAAATAAGCTGCCATGGTGGAGGTCCGCGCTGTACTGAGTGCCCCTCTAGTTATTATTATTATTATTACTGTTGTTGTTTTTGTTGTTGTTATTACTATCAACGAAAATCCTCTGTAGATCTCACGTAATATAATGCAGAGTAAGAATAAGATGATGATAGCTATTTCCATTCATTTAAACAACTCTACCCATCCGTGTTTCAAGCCCCCTCCCCCTCCCCCCCCCCCCTCCTGTACCTGTTAAACGTTTCTACAGTATTCCAGCGTCCGTTTTAGTGTAGCTTTCCATTTGTGTCTCATCTGTCAAATCTTATAATTGTTCTGTATACGGTCAACTCCCTGTTCTGAAGTGAATATGTCGTCTCATGCTTTGGGGCTAAGGATGTACAGTACTGTATGTAATTGTCGCTATACAGACTGGTATGTACGGGAAATGTATATAAGGTCAGGTACTGAAAAATAGGTGTATATTAGCACACACACACACACACACACATATATATATATATATATATATATATATATATGTATGTATACATATATGTATATATATATATATATATATAGAGAGAGAGAGAGAGAGAGAGAGAGAGAGAGAGAGAGAGAGAGAGAGAGAGAAAAAAAAAACTTGTGTGCCTTTCTCTCTCTCTCTCTCTCTCTCTCTCTCTCTCTCTCCTCTCTCTCTCTCTCTCTCTCTCTCTCTCTATATATATATATATATATATATATATGTGTGTGTGTGTGTGTAGCATGCCTTTATTTCTTAGAGCAAGTTACTGCAAGCCACAGACACTTTGTTAGGGCCTAACACTACGAGGAGAGTAAATCCTCCCTGATTGATGTATGAGAAGGCTTGCTGGGTTACCAGCCCAGCCAAGGTGCTTTATGTCACAATTACAAGTAGCAGCAGCAAATACCAGATACAGTAATTTTATATATACGGTATATATATATATATATATATATATATATGTATATATATGTATATATATATATATATATATATATATATATATTTATGTGTATATATATATATTTATATATATGTTTGTGTGTATATATATATATATATATATATATATGTATATGTATATACAGTATATACATATATGTATATATATATATATATATATATATATATATATATATATAAATCCTCACACACACACTAAAAGAATTGTTCTTCAAAGTTTATACTTAAACTGAAAAGAAATACAATTTGACCATAAGAAAACCACTTTCTGGTACAACTAAGGAACACAATGGTTGTAGATAATGTAGAACATTAATTCTGCACTCTTTAGTATATTGACTTAATCAGTGTACTCGACCCGTCAGAAATGACGACTAAATATTTAGATAGATAATGCGTATACACGCAAATGCACCCCTCCCTCTTACCAGGTTATGGCAACTCCCCCTCCCCCTACCAGGCATATGCTATTTATTATGTAGAGGATATACAGTATATATTGTAAATGTACATTTATGTTATCTAATTTATTAATCCTGTTTTATCAAAATTACGTGTAAATTCTTTTCCCAGCAAGTTTACACTTTTTTTTGTAATCACATTTGTAATATTAATAGAAGTGAAAAATTTCTGAAGATTTTTATATCATATTTTATGATTTATGAACTCATTCTTTGGTTCGTAAAAAGAAATATTATAAATTATGATGAACGAATTTCCTTTTTTCTTGTTGGCCATTCCGATTTTTTTCGTGTTAGAAGGCATGTAGACTTTTGCGCTCTGGTGTGTGCATTAATCTTGTTTTTTTATTTATTTATTTTTTTTATTTCAACCAATATTTTCATTTTAGCTTGACGTCATAATATGAAGAATGTTTTTATTAAGTAATTTTTAATCGTATTGACTAAAACTTTCTAAAATTTCGTGTTGTTTTCATTTTTTTTTTTGCATCGAAAATGCTTTTAAGCCTTGTTTTTTACACTTTTTATTATTTCATAATCTGGAGAGAATAGAATCAGAAAAACAAGAATTAAAGTCTCAACTTGTATTCTATACGATTTTCCCTCCGACTTTATTTTTTATCAATATTATTTCACCCAAAACTGAAGTGACTGACTTCGTTAAAAAAAATCAGTTTTCCGATTTGGTTCTTTTTAATATTTGTTTTTTATAATTGTTGACGCTGACGACGATCTTAGTTTTCCTTATAAACCTAGAATTTTTTTTTTCCATTTCAAAAAGACACAATGAAAGTCCAGATGTATTTTCCCTTATTTTTTGATTGACACGAAGCAAAACATGATAGAAATGATTTTATAAACATTTATGAACATTATATAGAAATTGGTTATTTGTGCGAATGAAGAGGTCTTTGAAAATTAATTTATTATACTTTGAGAAGAAGAAGAAGAAGAAGAAGAAGAAGCTCCCAGAGTCCAGTTTTCAAAGTTTGGGTTCTGGGGGCGTGAAGCGAAATAGGATGGATAGAAGAGAATAGACAGAAAGGGAAAGGAATGGGAGGAGGAGGAGGTGGAGGAGGAGAATGAGACCACCACTCTCCCCTTTCCCATATCCCTCCCCCTTCCCCTCCCCCCAAAGCGCACCGTGTGTGTCGGCCCCTGCCAGCTATCAATTAGCGTAGCCGACTTGGGGGGGTTTAATCTCATTTGGTCTCGGCGTCCAGACTCGGTAAATCCTGGCTCGACCCATTCACTCCAATTAAGATTTGTTAGTATGACGTGGTAGGGATGGAATGGGACCCGAAGTGGATGGTTGGAGGAGGAGGAGGAGGAGGAGGAGAAGTTGTGGCGAGAGGGAGGAGGAGGGAGGTGTTATGGAGAGATAAAGGGATAAGGTTTGGGTATTGTGTTTCTGTTTTCAAGGATGTTTGGGAAGGGTATGTGCGTATGTATTATATGCAATTGTAAATGTGAGTATTTGTGTATGCACAGGCTGTGTATATATTTATATATACTTTTTTTAATAGTATACTTACATTTGTACTATACCTTTTTTATGTGTTCAAACCTCATATTGAGTCACAAGGAAGATTTGTAGATTGTGATGATTTGTATAATATTTAGTGCTATGTTTTTTTTTCGGTTCTTCCAAAGGTACATTGCCCATCTCTCTCTCTCTCTCTCTCTCTCTCTCTCTCTCTCTCTCTCTCTCTCTCTCTCTCTCCTCAAACATAGAAAGGAAAAAAATATAAATACCAGCAGATTCTTTCATACAATTCCGAATTCGCCACATAATCCGAGAAAAAACCTAACATATCTACCAATCTAGAGTAGCCAAGAAATAAATACATCGATAGATAGATATGAGTACATTTGTCATTTGATTTATAACTATTTTTATAATAATAATAAAGGACATTTAACTACAAAAAAAGTGTCATGATTAGAGTCTACACTGTCAACAAAACCGTAATTTTAATTGGAAATTCTCCGTAATTAACACTATTCTCTACTGTATTTCAGTAAAATACAGGCGACTGTAATTTTTACCATACTTTGTTATTATATTTTATGGTTTTGTGATCGTAATATCACTCCTTTACATCAATATATCCCTTTAATTATTGTTTTATGGTTTTGTGATCGTAATATCACTCCTTATCAATATATCCCTTCTAAAAAGGGTGAATGCCAGGCAACATTTATTCCAGGATTTTTACCTTTTTTCTCGGCAAATATTTAACATTGTAGCTACTTGTCCCTCATTAAAAATTAGAAAATTCTTCACAGCGATCTTTGAAGAAGCACCTCTTGTCTTGGTAGTGCTGGCAAGACGATACACTGTTAGAAAAACCATAATTTTAATTGGAAATTCTCCGTAAAAATATACTGTTCTCAACCGTATTTCAGCAAAATACAGGCGACCGTAATTTTACCTACTTTGTTATTATCTTTTACGGGTTGTTGACCTTAATATCACTCCTTTACGTCAATACATACGTTTTGAAACTGTAAAAATCCTGGAATAAATGTTGCCAGACATTTACCGTTTTTTAATCCAAATTTTTAACTGTACGATTAGATCAATTATACCTTGGTGTTACAATTTTAAGTCTGATGTCACTTTTTCAAAGAAATTGATAAGTAGAAATATCGTTTTAGTTTTCTCGAATACAGTTGAGCTGTGCAAAGGGGAAAATGATTTGCCAGTATCGTTATCTTTTGTAGCAGTATTATAACTGACGCTGTTATTAATCCCATTGTTATATTTAGGACGGAAATAATGATAGCAATTGTTATAATAATATGGCAGTTTTCGTTGTAATAATATCATTATCATTCCGATTGATATGAACTCACAGTTATCAGGGCACCAATA
>NC_090734.1:118599040-118610805 GCF_036898095.1 Palaemon carinicauda | reverse complement strand
TGCACACACGAGTATCCCCTGTCACCAGAGTGTGACTACTCCCTGTCCTCCCTACATGAGGGACGGGGAGAGACCATCTGAGCGTAACCGGAAATATATTTCATGTATATAAACATGTATATATATATGTATATATATATATATATATATATATATATATATATATATATATATATATATATATATACATGTATATATATATAGATATATATATATGTATATATATATATATATATATATATATATATATATATATATATATATATATATATATATATATATATACATGAATAGATAGATAGGCACTTGCTCTTTATTATAGAGAGGAGATTAAGTTGAGGAAATCCTATATTATTTGTAAAAATGATATAATTTTCATGTTTTTTGTCCTTTGCTAGGTAAAAATGTGAAAGATTCGTTTCAGCTTTTCTTGATGATTATTGTTTATAGATGAACAAAAATTTTGGCATTTTATTAACTAAAGTTTATTTATAATTTGTTCAAGTCAAGCGAGTTAATTCTCCTTTCTTTTAAAGTCTCTCTGGGTTCTTGAAGAAAGGCGAAATGTTTCTATAGACTTAGTTAAAAACGTTTCGCTGAAATATAGAGATGGACAAGATAATTCATTCTTCGTTTCCTCCAGAAATTCATTTGGATATTTGGTGCTGGAGCCAGGAAGGCCAGTCAACACCGATAAGCAATTATGAAGTAAAATTTAGGAGAGATTTGTCTATCATGAATGTAGGTTTCAGCTTCGGCCTATACCAGAGGTAAAGATTTTCCTCTTATCATCAAGGGGAAACAGATGTCTGAGACGAGTATTTTAGTATTAGAAAATCGCATAGTTTGACGTGAGTTTTCCCTGGCAGACAAATTGATAAGAAAATTGACGTCATTGATGTGATTATCTCACGTGACCGGAGGAAACGATCGAAGTAAATAACATTAGAAGCAACATCGTGACCACCCTTAGAGATAACTTGCCATGTATCCTTGTATAATGACAGAGGATTCAGCAAATTGATAGTAGTTAGCATGAAAGATAAACACGAAAAATAATAGGGAATAGTTTGATTTTCATTGCTTAAATGGTGTGGCTTTTTTTTTTCTTTTGCACCAATGGCTAATTAAAAGAAGCTGGCGCAACCACCATGTTTCTTCTTTTTTTTTATTTTTTTTTTCAAAGAACAGACTGATATTTACTGAGGATGGCGACACTACTAGAAAGTGTCGGTTATGAGCGAGTTCGAACTCCTGTCCAACAGATTGCGAGACAAGGACGTTTCCGTTAGCCTACTACAACCATTTCCTGTTCTGTGATTTCCCAGTGTTCTCGAGGATAGGCTTCAACCCTTTCCTATTCTGTGGTTTCTCATTGGTCTCAGGAATAGGCTTCAACACCCAAGAGTAGGCTTAAACCCTTTCCTGTTGTGTGATTTCTGAGTGGTCTCAAGAATAGGCTTCAACCCTTTCCTGTTCAGGGATTTTTCAGTTGTCTCAAGAATAGGCCTCAACCCTTTCCTATTCTGTGGTTTCTCAGTGGTCTCAAGAATCGACTTCAACCCTTTCCTGTTCTGTGGTTTCTCAGTGGTCTCAAGAATCAGATTCAACCTGTTTAAAGATTTAAAAGATTAAATTAATTTATGACAACCCTTCGTCGTCTAATGGTTTCGGAGACTTGAGCTGCTGCAACCTGTCCCGTATATTTCAGGAAGCGGCGTAATTTGAGGTTGATCAAAAAATTCGACAACGGCAAGAGGGAAACCAGAGGGTTGGTTTTAGATGGGATAACAAGGGGAAAGAAAGGACACATACTGGCGTTAATATTAATATTTATTCATGAGAGAGAGAGAGAGAGAGAGAGAGAGAGAGAGAGAGAGAGAGAGAGAGAGAGAGAGAGAGAGAGAGAGAGAGACCCTCTATCCATTTTACCTCGAAACATTCCAAGGATTCGAAATTATGCAAATCCCAAAATCTGAAAATCTGTTAATCCGATAAATCGACAAATCCAATTATTTCCCGGCGCCGAGACAATGTCATTATGACGATGGTACACAACGACGGAAGGCTCTGAAAAGGGGGAGGGGCGGGGGGGGGGGGGAATAGGAGGAGGTGGAGGGGAAGGAGGTAAGGATGAGGGGGGTAGAAAGAGAGAGGGGGGGGGGAGTGGGTAGAAAATCCCTCCTAATCATATTCAGGCAAGTGAACTAATTACTAAACTTTCCGACGGACTTTATGGCAAAACGGCAGTGCAGAATTATACGAAATTATTCGCGTTTATTCGCATTATCGCGCCCGGATGGAGTTGTCAACCGGGCAGGAGGTAAAATTAATACAAGCATTTTTCCGCTTTCGAGGCGCCATGATCAGCGGCGTAAACGACACGCTGGAGGATTTTGTCTCCGCCGGGGGAGATTTCATGGGGCGCCCTCCGCGGGGATGGATGAAAAAAAATTGTGAAGGGGCATTGTGTCGGTGGGCGGCAGACGGAGAGGAAGGGCGTGAGGTGGATGGGAGAGGGAGGGTGAGAGAGTCTCTCTCTCTCTCTCTCTCTCTCTCTCTCTCTCTCTCTCTCTCCTCTTACTTACGTTTAGAAATTTAATAGATCGAGATCTTATAATTTTTGGTTCCAAAATCCTTTATTCTTCTTAACAGCCATCTCCTTCTTGTCTTTTCCTTTTAATTATCTTCCAAATTCCTTGTTTTTATGTTTATCTCCTTTCATGTTTGTAATGAGTTTTTCTTGATCTGCAATTACCCTCAAACTTACCTTTCTCCCTATTTTTACTCTATTCTTACCTAACAATTCGATAGCTTTCTTTCAAGTTACCATACTCATCTTAGTCGCCCTTTTGTTACTTCTTTTATTTTTGCCAAATTACTATACTTATCTTGATCATCATCTTTGTTACTTCTTTCCTTTTTCCAAATTACTATACTTATCTTGGTCATCATCTTTGTTATTACTTTTTTCTTTCAAATTACCATACTCATCTTGGTCATCGTCTTTGTTATTTTTTTCCTTTCTTTCAAATGACCATACTCATCTTGGTCATCATTTTTATTATTACTTTTTTCTTTCAAATTACCATACTCATCTTGGTCATCATCTTTATTACTTCTCTCCTCTCTTTCAAATTACCATATTCATCTTGGTCATCATCTTTGTTAGTTCTTTCCTTTCTTTCAAATTACCATATTCATCTTAGTCATCATCTTTGTTACTTCTTCCCTTTCTTTCATATTAGCATATGCATCATGGTCATCATCTTTGTTACTTCTTTCCTTTCTTTCAAATTACCATATTCATCTTGGTCATCACTGTTACTTCTCTCCTCCTTTCAAATTACCATATTCATCTTGGTCATCATCTTTGTTACTTCTGTCCTTTCTTTCACATTACCATACTCATCTTGGTCATCATTTTGGTACGCCTTACCTTTCTGTCAAATTACCATATGCATCCTTGTCACCATCTTTGTTACTTTTCCCTTTCTCTCTAATACTTGCTTTCCCTACTTCCATTCTGATTCCTCTTCATCTCATTGTTTGATTTTCCTTCCGTTGAAGTTTTAGTGTTCCCAGTCGAAATTTCCCTCTCATTTTTCCCTTTACAACTCCATTTTGAGGACCAGCTCCCCCGCCCACTTTTTTTCCTCTTCTCTCTTTGTCGTATTAAGAACTTTTAATTAGTTTCCTCCAGCGGATTTTAAAGGGGGCCGAGTTAAGGGAGGGGTGAAGAAGTTAGGGGTCATGACCGGGGAAAGAGGGGGGGGGGCGTATGAAGGTTCTTTTTTTGGGGGGATGCGGATTCCTTCGCTCTTTTGTCTCAAGGTTGCCAATAAACTAATTTCGAAAGGAGTCGCTCTTAACATCTGATTAATAAGCCTGTATGGGTCGGGGGCCGCGTTGCCCGAATTAAGATCGAAGACGTGGGGGTCTTCAACCCCCGACCCCCTTCGCTTAAAGCTGGGAAATTGGATTATTTTCTTTTTTAATATCTATTTCTTTTACGAAGAAGTTTTATCACGTTATGAGAAAAAATATTGGGAAAGAATATGTATTGTTGGTAATACATCCATAACTACTGATATGGTTCAACTCTTGATGTTTTTGATAAACAGTTTTACTAGAGAGAGAGAGAGAGAGAGAGAGAGAGAGAGAGAGAGAGAGAGAGAGGAGAGAGAGAGAGAGAGAGAGAGAGACGTAGCCTTAGCCTATACTACTACAATTAAATTCCCTTTATTAAATCCGTTCGATATATATATATATATATATATATATATATATATATATATATATATACATATATATATATATATATATATATATATATATATATATATACACATACAGTATATATATGTATATATATATTGCATTTAAGCTGAATATCAGCCAACCCGTTTTATTTTAGCTGTCCATCAGCCAAATCCTATTTCATTTTAGCTCCACCAGCCAAATCCTAATTCCTTTTAACTTTTCACAGACGATACCTATGTGATTTCAGCCATCCACTTCTTTTTCTTTGTCTGCATCCTTTCCCAATTTTATGTGGGGTCTATGTTTCTGGCCAGCGTTCTCCATCTACTTTTGTCCCACACATCATCACCGGTTAATCCCTTTGATCGAAGGTCATCCTTGATAAAGTCCATCCACCTTCGCTTTGCTCCCTCTCCTTCTCGTTCCCTGTACCTCCATTTCCATCACTCTCCTCCCAATATACTGTTCATCTCTTCTCATGACATGACCATACCACCTCAGTCTACTTTCTTGCATCTTATCTGATAGTTCTCTAACTCGTGCGGTACTCCCAATTACCTCATTCCGTATTTTATCTCTTCTTGTCACCCCACACATCCATCTCAACATTCTCATCTCTGCCACATCCAGCTTCTCTTTTGTCTTCTTTATTGCCCACGTCTCCGCTCTATACATCATTGCCGGTCTCACAACTGTCCTGTGTACTTTACCTTTCAACTTAACCCCTATTTTCCTGTCGCATAGTACTCCACTCACTTTTTTCCAATTCTTCCATCCTGCTTGTATTCTGTGGTTTATTTCTGTCGCCAGATCACCATCCTCTGCAACAGTTGATCCTAAATACTTGAAATTTTCAACTCTTCTCAATCTCTCTCCTTGTAAACTAACTTCCCCATTCTCGCCATTTTTCAATCTCAAATACTCTGTCTTTTTCCTGCTGATCTTCAATCCCCTATTTTCCATTTCTCTTTTCCACTCCTCTAGTTTCTCTTCTACTACCTCTCGCCTAGTGCTACACAGTATAACATCATCAACAAAACGCATACACCAAGGAGACTGATCTCTAATACCTTTTGTTACTACATCCAGGCTTAAATGTGATTGCAGTTGGTGGCCGAGTGCCTACAGTGCGACGCCTGAAATGTCCAGATGGCACTACTGCCTGACGCGAATAAAATTGACAAAGGCAGGAAAGACTGCTACGACGTTTTGTGAAATGATAGAGGAAGAAAATTACACAACGTGAGATAAAAAAGGACAAGTGTTAATTGATAGTTTATGAAAAGTCAGGAAAAAAAAATAAAGAGCAAGAGATAAGTTTTGTTTGAAGGAAAGTTATGGTATCGGGATATCTGAGTCAATTTCCTGAAAAAAAAAAAGAGAGAGAATTTATTCACACTGGAAAACTGGAAAGTTTGAATGAAATCCAGGAAATATTTTCCCAAAGAACAAAAAATTAGGTCTCAAATCGTTGGCTGATGGATAGCTAAAACTAAATGTTTTAGCAATCTACTAGTTAAAACAATTAGGTATAGCTATCCATCAGCCAACGTTTTGAGACCCAGTTTTTTGTTTTTTTGGACAAATATTTCCTGAATTTCATTCAAACTTTCCAGATTTCCTGTGTGAATAAATTCTCTTCTTTTTTTTTAAATTGACTCAGATATCCCGATACCATAACTTTCCTTCAAACAGAACTTGTCTCTTGCTTTTGATTATTTTTTTTTACTGACTTTTCATTAACTATCAATTGACACTTGGCCTTTTTCATCAAACGTTATGTCATTTTCTTCCTCTATCATTTCATAAAACGTCATAGCAGTCTTTCCTGCCTTCGTCATTTTTATTCGCGTCAGGCAGTAGTGCCATCTGGACATTTCAGGCGTCGCACTGTAGGCACTCGGCCACCAACTGCAATCACATTTAAGCCTTTGACTCTTCTCGGTTCCCCTCTAATTTCTTCTGATTATTTGTCCAACTTTTTTACTATTTTTCTTAACACACTATATTTTTGTCCCCTGCATTTAATGTTAATTATTTCCCCGTAATGTTCATGAAACGTCATGAAATTCATCGCACTTTTCAATGAAACATGATTTTATCGCTTCATGTGAAATTTATTCCTTTCAACATTCCTCGAAACTCCAAGTTGTGATATCCTATTGGAAACGTCCCGGTCTAGCAATCTACCGGACTGGGGTTCGAGTCCTGCTCAAGTTCGCTTATTATTGCGGTGTCTACAACCTCACCATCCTTGTGAGCTAAGGTTCAGGGGTTTGGGGGGAGCCTACAGGTCTACCTGTTGAGTCATCAATAGCCATTGCCTGGCCCTCCCTTGTCCTAGCTTGGGTGGAAAAGGGGTGGTTTCTTGGGGATTGTCACTGTTTCTAGCCTCTGCCATTCATGAGGAACCTTTTAACAGTTTCGTATATTTCATGTAATTCGCCAGTATTCCTTCAGGTTATTCATGAAATGTCATTTCTTTCATCTTATTTTTACTAAAACCACATATTCCTGGACTATGATATTGTTTCGTATACTTTCCATGAAAAAAAAAATCCTAACACATTTCACGAAACCTCATCAGTCCTTCACAACTGTCATGAATTTTCATGAAATTTGTCGCATTTCATAAGGTAGCTTTATTAGTATACAATGTTATACTTTTCTTAAGATACGGATCAGTTTCCATTTCACGAAACATCATACATTGGGAGGTATTCATAAAAATGAAGGATATCCTTGTAAGCATAAGGTAGAAGTACAAGGTAATTCTCTGAAGCAAAAGGTAGAAGTATAAGCAAATCTTTCTTTCCATATTCATAATGATTACCTTTTACTTGCGAGGATACCCTCCAAGCAGAAGTAAAAGGTTGACTCGTGCTTCGGGAGCGCTTAGTTACATGCTGAAACTTGTAAGATTTCATTTGTGCTGTCAAGATAAGAAAGAGTTTAGTATTTATAATACGTATTTAATGCCCTGTTTTTACTTGTATTTAATTAAGTTTACGCATCAGAAAGAACACAGACGCCGCCGCGCCTTCCCCAAAGCCTCGCTGGCGACATCTATACCCCACCCCTTACATTAGAAGTTCTTAGACCTCTTTTTAGCTCCCCCACCCCTTGCATTAGAAGTTCTTTGACCTCTTTTCAGCTCCCCCACCCCTTGCATTAGAAGTTCTTTGACCTCTTTTCAGCTCCCACACCCCTTGCATTAGAAGTTCTTTGACCTCTTTTTAGCTCCCACACTCCTTGCATTAGAAGTTCTTTGACCTCTTTTTAGCTCCCACACCCCTTGTATTAGAAGTTCTTTGATCTCTTTTTAGCTCCCACACCCCTTGCATTAGAAGTTCTTTGACCTCTTTTCAGCTCCCCCACCCCTTGCATTAGAAGTTCTTTGACCTCTTTTTAGCTCCCACACCCCTTGCATTAGAAGTTCTTTGACCTCTTTTTAGCTCCCACACCCCTTGCATTAGAAGTTCTTTGACCTCTTTTTAGCTCCCACACTCCTTGCATTAGAAGTTCTTTGACCTCTTTTTAGCTCCCACACCCCTTGCATTAGAAGTTCTTTGACCTCTTTTTAGCTTCCCAACCCCTTGCATTAGAAGTTCTTTGACCTCTTTTTAGCTCCCAAACCCCTTGCATTAGAAGTTCTTTGACCTCTTTTTAGCCCCCCCCACCCCTTGCATTAGAAGTTCTTTGACCTCTTTTTAGCTCCCAAACCCATTGCATTAGAAGTTCTTTGACCTCTTTTTAGCTCCAACCACCCCTTGCATTAGAAGTTTTTTGACCTCTTTTTAGCTCCCACACCCCTTGCATTAGAAGTTCTTTGACCTCTTTTCAGCTCCCCCACCCCTTGCATTAGAAGTTCTTTGACCTCTTTTTAGCTCCCACACCCCTTGCATTAGAAGTTCTTTGACCTCTTTTCAGCTCCCCCACCCCTTGCATTAGAAGTTCTTTGACCTCTTTTTAGCTCCCACACCCCTTGCATTAGAAGTTCTTTGACATATTTTTAGCTCCCACACCCCTTGCATTAGAAGTTCTTTGACCTCTTTTTAGCTCCCACACTCCTTGCATTATAAGTTCTTTGACCTCTTTTTAGCTCCCACACCCCTTGTATTAGAAGTTCTTTGATCTCTTTTTAGCTCCCACACCCCTTGCATTAGAAGTTCTTTGACCTCTTTTCAGCTCCCCCACCCCTTGCATTAGAAGTTCTTTGACCTCTTTTTAGCTCCCCCACCCCTTGCATTAGAAGTTCTTTGACCTCTTTTCAGCTCCCCCACCCCTTGCATTAGAAGTTCTTTGACCTCTTTTTAGCTCCCCACACCCCTTGCATTAGAAGTTCTTTGACCTCTTTTTAGCTCCCACACCCCTTGCATTAGAAGTTCTTTGACCTCTTTTTAGCTCCCACACTCCTTGCATTAGAAGTTCTTTGACCTCTTTTATGCTCCCACACCCCTTGTATTAGAAGTTCTTTGATCTCTTTTTAGCTCCCACACCCCTTGCATTAGAATTTCTTTTTTTGCATTAGAATTTCTTTTACCTCTTTTTAGCTTCCCAACCCCTTGCATTAGAAGTTCTTTGACCTCTTTTTAGCTCCCAAACCCCTTGCATTAGAAGTTCTTTGACCTCTTTTTAGCTCCCCCACCCCTTGCATTAGAAGTTCTTTGACCTCTTTTTAGCTCCCAAACCCATTGCATTAGAAGTTCTTTGACCTCTTTTTAGCTCCAACCACCCCTTGCATTAGAAGTTTTTTTACCTCTTTTTAGCTCCCACACCCCTTGCATTAGAAGTTCTTTGACCTCTTTTTAGCTCCCCCACCCCTTGCATTAGAAGTTCTTTGACCTCTTTTTAGCTCCCCCACCCCTTGCATTAGAAGTTCTTTGACCTCTTTTTAGCTCCCCCACCCCTTGCATTAGAAGTTCTTTGACCTCTTTTTAGCTCCCACACCCCTTGCATTAGAAGTTCTTTAACCTCTTTTTAGCTCCCACACCCCTTGCATTAGAAGTTCTTTGACCTCTTTTTAGCTCCCCCACCCCTTGCATTAGAAGTTCTTTGACCTCTGTTTAGCTTCCCCACCCCTTGCATTAGAATTTCTTTGACCTCTTTTTAGCTCCCACACCCCTTGCATTAGAAGTTCTTTGACCTCTTTTTAGCTTCCCCACCCCTTGCATTAGAAGTTCTTTGACCTCTTTTTAGCTCCCACATCCCTTGCATTAGAAGTTCTTTGACCTCTTTTTAGCTCCCACCCCCCTTGCATTAGAAGTTCTTTGACCTTTTTTTAGCTCCCACACCCCTTGCATTAGAAGTTCTTTGATCTCCTTTTAGCTCCCACACCCCTTGCATTAGAAGTTCTTTGACCTCTTTCTAGCTTCCCCACCCCTTGCATTAGAAGTTCTTTGACCTCTTTTTAGCTCCCACACCCCTTGCATTAGAAGTTCTTTGATCTCTTTTTAGCTCCCACACCCCTTGCATTAGAAGTTCTTTGACCCTTTTTTAGCTCCCCCCACCCCTTGCATTAGAAGTTCTTTGACCTCTTTTTAGCTCCCCCACCCCTTGCATTAGAAGTTCTTTGACCTCTTTTTAGCTCCCACACCCCTTGCATTAGAAGTTCTTTGACCCTTTTTTAGCTCCCCCCACCCCTTGCATTAGAAGTTCTTTGACCTCTTTTTAGCTCCCCCACCCCTTGCATTAGAAGTTCTTTGACCTCTTTTTAGCTCCCCTACCCCTTGCATTAGAAGTTCTTTGACCTCTTTTTAGCTCCCCCACCCCTTGCATTAGAAGTTCTTTGACCTCTTTTTAGTTCCCCCACCCCTTGCATTAGAAGTTCTTTGACCTCTTTTTAGCTCCCACACCTCTAGCATTAGAAGTTCTCTGACCTCTTTTTAGCTCCCACACCTCTAGCATTAGAAGTTCTTTGACCTCTTTTCAGCTCCCTTACCTCAAGCATTAGAAGTTCTTTGACCTCTCTTTATAGCTCCCACACCTCTAACATTAGAAGTTCTTTGATCTCTCTCTTTAGCTCCCACACTTCTAGCATTAGAGGTTCTTTGACATATATTTCTAGGTTCCATACTTTTAGCATTAGGGGGTCTTCGATCTATATTTTGAGGTGCCTTACTTCTAGCATGAGAGGCTCTCTATTTTCAGGTGTCTTACCTCTGGCATTAGAGGCTCCTCTTCACTGTTCTCTCTTGTCTTCTAGTTTTCAAGATCTTCTTTCATTAGATTATCTGTTTCTTTCTAGATTCCATTGTCTCTTTTCCTTAGTTCGTCAGTGTCTTTCTAGATTTCAAAAGAGATTTCAGTGCCGCGAGTCCTCACTTCGTCAGATTCCTCAGGGAAATCGAAGGCATTTATTCTTTACCTATCTGGGCAATGAGTAAAGAGATGAATACTATCGATTTCTCCATATTGGGCAATGAGTAAAGAGATGAATACTATCGATTTCTCCATATACACTATTATGCTAAAGTAAATAACGAGCAACATGATATATTTACCAATGTCGTCTGGATATGTCCTTACTTCAATAGCGAATTTTGGGACAATCCTGTTGAAGAACTACACGTCACTCACCGTTCAGTTGAACCATTCTGCCTTCATCCTCATTCCCCGCAATCCGTTTTTGCACCGATACAAAGCCTCGTACTTTTTCCAAGAGTCTCCTTTAATAAGACATCGTCGCAAAAGCCCAAGCAAAGGATCCTTCCAGGCGCATACATTATGATCTTCAAAGCTCAGGTGCCAACGGAAGATCCCGTGTCTTTCTATAGGTCGGGCGATATAAAACGAACGATCGGCAACTTCGGCAGCAACCAAAACCATCTGTAGTTGATGGTGTTCCGAAGACGTAACACATAATTCTTACCGGCAGCTTCCTATTCCGCCAGAACGCGATCTTTGTGAGTTAAGTGAAATCCTTCTCCCAGTCATCAACTCATTTCCTCTTACTCCTGTTGACGCACAATTCCTTGGTTAGATTTCGCCAGCTCCATACAGATCATGTGAGGTGTTGCAGGCTGCGTTTGAAAAAATGAAGACCAGGTCTTCAGAAGTCATTTGAAGCTCGGGGAGGAGTTGTTCAGGACTGCTCCTGGAAATTTCAGTTCTGGCGTCATACGGCTATGTCCTTTGAAAACTTTTACAAATTCGGGAAAGTTTTCTTCCGAAACCGTTCTGAGATTCCATTCTGGAGGCATTCAGAATTTCATGCTAAGTCTATGGCTATTTTTTCTGAAGCCATTTGGAAATCCGGGAAAGTTTTCTTCCGATACCGTTCTGAGATTCCGTTCTGGAGGCATTCAGAATTCCATGCTAAGTCTATGACTATTTCTTCTGAAGCCTTTTGGAAATCCGAGAAGATTTTCTTCCGAATTCTTTTAGGACTCGCGAAAAATTCCATTCTTGTTTTATAACAACAACAACAACAACAATAATAATAATAATAATAATAATAATAATAATAATAATAATAATAATAATAATAATAATAATAATAA
>NC_090734.1:118571540-118596540 GCF_036898095.1 Palaemon carinicauda | reverse complement strand
GTCTTTACATATTTCTCCTGAAATGAAATCAAAGCGATTATCCAGGTATACATTCAGACATACATCGCCATACATATATAAATGCATATAATTATAATTTAAATACTATGCATACACGTAGGAGTTATGCATACGGGTAAATAATCTACAAGTGAAAGATATGTTTCTGGTATTGATGGAATCTTAACATAACACTTGTATTATATCTTTAGGGTTAGATCTCTCTCTCTTTCTCTCTCTCTACCTCTCTCTCTAAGTTTAAAACAGCCAAAGCTCCTGTAAGTAATAATTTTCCTTTTTTCTTTTCTTCCAGCTGGGATGTTGCTCTCACCGTCCAACGCCGGTTCATCTCCCTTAGGCGTCCTTCCCCCCGTCAGCGTAGGCCTTGGGGCCTCTGGAGGTGTAGGAGTGCCCTTGGAAGCCTGCAGGGTCTCCCCGTACGTGTCCCCTCTTCGTTTGCACCCTCCAGCGTACGACAGGCTGCCTTCGTTACCTGCGCTTTCGCTCGACCCGGCAATTCTTTCGGCAGCCCACCAGGTGAGAAGGGTTGAAGAGAAGGGAGAGTAGCTGGAAGGACTAGAAATTTTACTGGAAAAGTAGCTGGAATGGTGGAAAAATTGCTGGAATCAGTGGAAAGTAGATAAGAATGACTAGAAGGGTGCCAGGAAGAGTAGCTGGAATGGGGGAAAGCTCGCTGAATGACTAGAATTTTGGCTGGAAGAGTAGCTGGAATGGTGGAAAGTTGGCTGGAATCATTGGAAAGTAGCTGGAATGACTAGAAAGATGGCTGGAAGAGTAGCTGGAATGGTGGAAAGTTGGCTGGAATCAGTGGAAAGTAGCTGGAATGACTAGAAAGATGACTGGAAGAGTAGCTGGAATGGTGGAAAGGTGGCTGAAATCTGTGGATAGTAGCTGGAATGATATGAAGGGTGATTGGAAGAGTAGGTGGAAAGGTCGCTGGAATCAGTAGAAAGTAGCTGGAATGACTAGAAAGATGGCTGGAAAAGTAGCTGGAATGGTGGAAAGTTGGCGTCTGGAATGAGTGGAAAGTAGCTGGAATGATTAGAAGGGTGACTGGAAGAGTAGCTGGTATGGTGGAAAGGTCGCTGGAATCGGTGAAAAGTAGCTAGAATGATTAGAAAGATGGCTGGAAGAGTAGCTGGAATCAGTGGAAAGTAGCCGGAAAGACTAGAAAGATGGCTGGAAGAGTAGCTGGAATGGTGGAAAGGTGGCTGGATTCTGTGGATAGTAGCTGGAATGATTAGAAGGGTGACTGGAAGAGTAGCTGGAATGGTGGAAAGGTCGCTGGAATCAGTGGAAAGTAGCTGGAATGATTAGAAAGATGGCTGGAAGAGTAGCTGGAATCAGTGGAAAGTAGCTGGAATGACTAGAAAGATGGCTGGAAGAGTAGCTGGAATGTTGGAAAGGTGGCTGGAATGAGTGGAAAGTAGCTGGGATGATTAGAAGGGTGACTGGAAGGGTAGCTGGAACGGTGGAAAGGCCGCTGGAGTCAATGGAAAGTAGCTGGAATGATTAAAAGGGTGACTGGAAGAGTAGCTGGAATGATTAAAAGGGTGACTGGAAGAGTAGCTGGAATGGTGGAAAGGTCGGTGGAATCAGTGGAAAGTAGCTGGAATGACTAGAAAGATTAGGAGGGTGACCGGAAGAGTAGCTGTAATGGTGGAAAGGTCACAAGAATCAGTGGATAGTAGTTGGAATGACTAGAAAGATTGTTTGAAAATGGTGGAAAAGTGGCTGGAATGACTAGAAGGGTGGCTGGAAGAGTAGTTGGAATGGTGGAAAATGGCTGGAATCAATGGAAAGTAGCTGGAATGGTGGGAAGGTGGGTGGAATCAGTGGAAAGTAGCTGGAATGACTAAAATGATGGCTGGAATAGTAGTTGGAGTGGTAGGAAGGTGGCTGGAATCAGTGGAAAGTAGTTGGAATGACTGGGAAGTAGCTGGAATGGGTTGCCAGCAGCTGGTTAATGAGAAGTAATTGGAAGGGGTGGAAAAGTAGTTGGAATAACTGGAAAAGTAGCTGGGATGGATTGCCAGTAGCTGGTTACTGAGAAGTAGTTGGAATGGGTGGAAAAGTAGTTACAATGGCTGCAAAAGTAGTTAGAATGACTGGAGAAGTGGCTGGAATGAATGACAGGTAGCTGGAGTTAATAAGTGGTTGGAATGGTTGAAAAGGTAGTTGGGATGGCTAGAAAAGTAGTTGAGAGGTCTAAAAGGGTAGTTGGAATGGCTAAGAAAGTAGTTGGAATGGCTAGAAAAGTCACTGGATTATCTGGAAAAGTAGTTAAAAGGGTTGGAATGGCTGAAAAGTAGTTAAAGGGTTGGAATGGCTGAAAAGTAGTTGGGTTAAATGGCTAAAAAAGTAGTTGGGTTGAATGGCTAAAAAGTAGTTGTATTATCTGGAAAAGTAGTTAGAATGGATGAAAAAGCAGCTGGAAAGACTTTGAAAGTATCTGAAATTTATATAAATCCGTCAGAAAGATTTAATATTAGCCGTCATGACTTGAAAGTTGTCTTACATACTTTACATATATGTATGGAGAATTTGCTGGAATCACTCCAAAATTTCTCTATGGACTGGAAAGGTTTGTTTTTTTTTTTTTTTTTTTTTAAATCTTATCTGGAAAGTAGTTATATAGATTATAAAAGCAGCTAAAGTTGAGATAATTAAGATGAATAGTAATTAATGAAAAATTTTAGATAAATGTGATGAAAAATTAAAAGTGACAAATAAAGATATATATTCTCTCTCTCTCTCTCTCTCTCTCTCTCTCTCTCTCTCTCTCTCTCTCTCTCTCTCTCTCTCTCTCTCTCTCTCTCTCTCTCAAAATACAAAATTACCTGTGTAACAACTTTTAAAATCTTTTTATTCAATATGTGATGAATAAACACACACACACACACACACACACACACACTTTTCACATATAATACATAGGGTGTCAAGGTCGAAATTTGAAACAAGATTTTTCATTACAGGACATTCATTTTTCTTTGTCTTACAGTGTTATGTACCAATCCATCATTATTGATAAGTGTAAAGTTATGGGCAGAAAAACTGGCATTTAATACGTGTATACACATCATTACAATTACTTAGGAATTAATATTTTAGAAATATATATATATATATATATATATATATATATATATATATATATATATATATATATATATGTGTGTGTGTGTGTGTGTGTGTGTGTGTGTGTGTGTGTGTGTGTGTGTGTGTGTGTGTAAATACACACACAGGTTTCAGATTACTTTATGTCACTAAGAAACAGTAACACATTTTCACAATGTTTTGAATAATTTTCCAAAACTTCTTTGATTTTTACCAAACATATGTCTAGACTTTAATGAATACTTGAGTCCGTCCATTTGTATATATTAATTTAATTATGCGCGTGCGTAACAACATACACTTCCGACCGGAAAGAGAAAATAAATAGTGAATAACAATATACTTTATTCAGTCGTGCGATTTGCCATTCCCATCAGATTCTCCCCTTTAAATCATACTCTTTCTTTTTTTTTTTTTTTGTCTTATCAAAGAAAATAAACGGTTTAACTAACTGTTAGAATGTTTGTAGAAATGTTAATATGCTCTGACTTTTTTTTTTCTTTTTTTTTTGAGAATTTTAAATCGAGATATTTAACCTCCCCAGCAATATTGTTTTTCATCAGTATTTTCATTTCTTGTTATTAAGTAATTGCAAGCGATGCTTTTAGAATAAATTATTATTAATTGGATGAAGCTTTACGACAGCTTTTAAATTTTTCTAAATGCACTCTCAGAATTTTATATCAATTGAGTTTTTTCAAATCTAGTTTGTAGTTGGAAATGAAGATGAAACTATTATATTTATATTTTGAATTTTGTTATCGTGTCTTATTAGCTATTAGCGCGAACAACTTCATTTAATCTGAAATTAATGAGAGTTGAAGAAATAATCTGCAAAATTCCACCTCAATTATAACACCAGCCTTCAAGTTAATGAATTGCAAGCAACTTCACGTATCTGATCAACTTGGTTGCATTCGAGAACATCTCTTTCTCTTTGAGTATTCTATTGCCAAACGTATTCTACATTTGTATGTGTGTCTGTCAATTTGAAGGTAGAAGTCATAGAAATTGATCACTGTAACACAAGGACTTAAATGTTGCTAATATTGGCTACTTATAGCGCAGTTTCGCTGTAAGATGATAAAAGATGCCAGAAAGCTCTTTCTTTATAAATCGGGATAATTTTTAGCAATTTGCACAATTGCAATGCACAACCGAAACTCATACATTCTCTCTTTATCCGTGCAGTATGCAGCGGCTGCTGTGTCTCTCAGCGCCGGCATCCAGAGCGTTTCCAGCGCCAACAGCAACACAACGAACAGCAGCAGTAGCAGCAACAACAGCAGCAGCAGTTCCAGCAGTACCAACGGCGGCTCTAGCAACAGCATTACCAATCCCCTAACCTCGCCCCCACTGCTGTACTATCCCCATCCGACCTATCCTCTGGCGCTGTCTGCCCTAGCCGCGGCAGAGAGAATCTCCTCCAAGAATTCCTCCATAGCCGAGCTCAGGATGAAAGCCCGCAAGCACGCCGAGGCCTTAGGCCTGACCATGCCCCAAACCTAAGAGATCTTGGGGGTGGGGTGCTCTTTTCAGTGAATTCTTGTTCGTTCGTTGAGTCTTGTTATATGAATGTGTGAAATAACGGTCCCAAAGATGCTGCAACTTATTAATCTTATAAACCTGAGCTAAAGGATAAAATATCAAAGGTAAATCAGACAGTTTAAGTAAGTGTAGTTTCAGATTCAGTTGGGCACCAGTTTTGTAATGTTGTAAATAACTGTTTATTTTCACTGGTATTTATGTAATTGTTTTGAATCAGATAATGATTGGTGCTACGGAAACCAAATGATGGATAGATTTAATGTCTCAGTATTAGGCCTACTCATTATGTAAGAAATATATAATGTTTCTTCAAATATTTTACTCAAACATCGATTATGATGGGTTATTTATTATTATTATTATTATTATTATTATTATTATTATTATTATTATTATTATTATTATTATTTGCATATGTTTGAAGGGTATATATATATATATATATATATATATATATATATATATATATATATATATATATATATATATTATATATTATATATATATATATATATATATATATATATATATGTAAATGTATGTGTCTATATATGTATATATAGATATTTATATATGTATTCATATATGTATATATACATATTTATATATGTATATGTATTTTATATATATATATATATATATATATATATATATATATATATATATATATATATATATAGTATATGTGTATATATGCATATTCATATATATATGTATATATACATACATATATATATATATATATATATATATATATATATATATATATATATATATATATATATATATATATATATATGTTATATCAGATTATTCTCCAAAAATATAATATTCTTGATATTTATTTTATTTATGAAACAGTTACTCCAAGAGCTACAACTAAGTTTTAGTTCTATTTTTGTTTTAATGCCAATATAGATGCTATTGGTCAATATTTGGATTAAATACCCGAAAGTCATGATAAGATGGACATTGACGTATTTCTAATTTTATTGAAGTCTCTGATTCTCTGAAAGGCAAAAGTTCTGTACTTTTTTTGTAGTTATTGAATTAATAGTTGAATTACTTGCAAGTTACTTTAGATAATTAAAACTATAAGGAGTTAGAAGAGTCAGTGAAATCAATATATATATATATATATATATATATATATATATATGTATATATATATTATATTTATATATATATATATATATATATATATATATATATATATATATATATATATATATATATATATATAATATGCACAGAGGTCGTCAATGAGATTTATTATTATTATTATTATTATTATTATTGTTATTAACCCAATTCACAAACGAAAAACTGCCCAAAAGGGGTCTGCTCACCCTATACTGTATATATCGAAAGATCGCATACTCGCTAACAATAAGTTTGGTGAATTTTCAGAAAAAAATAGCGTCAAAAATCCTAAGTGAAATAACAACCTGAGGAGTTTTCCCCATTATTTCTTTTCCTGTAATCTGTAAATACTGTATCAACCCTGTACATACACTCGTGACCCTATTTATATAAGTCGGTGTGAGCACATGATTTTGTGGTTGCTGTATAATATACGAAATTTGTGTGGGAAAAAAAATTAAATGTTTCTCTGTGGGTAAGTGATCCCTCTTCGCCTTGTGTAAGGTAGAAAATTGGGATAGCCCACGGGACATTAAAAATGGACATCACCGTAGTATTTACCGTGGATGTGCATACATGTGTATATGTATGTGTAATATATTTATACGTATATAGATCTACATTTATGTTGTCTGCGAAGAGAGAGAAGAGTCTGAGTGAAGGTATGTGATAATATTGTATGTATGGCGAAACATTTCAGTAGTTCGGTGTCTACTGCTTAAGATTTCAGAGCAAGTCAATTTGCGTTCGATGCTTAGCTTTTAAGATTCTTTCCTTAACCAAACAATGTTGAGGAACGAAGGGAGACGTCTTTGTTATGTATATAATCTACCTTGAGAGAAGGAGGACGTGTTACGGTGGAGATCCTTTCGGTTTCTTTCACTGCTTTCACCAGTTACTGTGATTTTTATTTACTAGTCAAAATTTCCACCATGTTTATCTTATTGTGTATTTTTAAATCCTTGAATTGGTTTATTTTCAAACTTTCAATGCTTGAAACTTGTCTCAAGTCATGTGATGTTTGAAGTAATTATTAATATTGTTAATTGTAATAGATTACGTTATCTGAAATAATCTGTATCCTTAGTTTACATATTTATGTATTTAATTATTTAAGGGAAATAAGCGAATGAAGCTCTACCTAATAATAATTTTAAATCTCTTGTTATGGAATAAACTATTCATGAAGCTGATAATCTAATTAACAGTTTCTGAAACTCTGTCATTACCCTGCAAAAAACTAATTACCTTATTATCATTAGCATTTCAAATGAATGTTATCTTACGTATTCTAACGCAGTTATAATTAGGCTACGTTCGGAGCCGATTATAATTGATCAGTTGCTAATTTATAGTGCAATAAACAACCCTTCCGTTAATTGGTTGATTACGTTTTACCGATAAGTCCGGTGTCGCGATTTCAACCCTCGATGCGGGAGAGGAAGTAGGACCAAAATGAAAAGGGGTGGGGGGGGGAAGGATTCTCAAATTCGTATGTGTTGCAGGATTTATTTGGTTATTGGTATGTGTATTTTGTGGTTGTTTATTATTGGTGGTATTTTCGTGTCATTATTTTGGCCCTTATTTTTCATCATTATAAACTTCATTGTTGTTTTTCATTTCCTCTACTTTTCAGTGTTATCATCATCATTATTATCATTATTATGGGTGAATTCATTATCATTATCAATATTGGAATTGATTTCATTATTATTATTATTATTATGGGTGATTTCCGAAAACAACCCCTTCCGATTTGCATACAATGTATGATACTGCCAATATCTATCATTTATTGAATATATAAATGTATTGATTACTTCAACGATCACTTATTCACTATATAACAACACAGGATTATTGATCTTAAAGAAAACCACTCGATAGAGCAATTAATACTAGGGTAGGAAAGATACCGGTTTTCCCTCATTGGTTGTTAATATTCCTGCTTTATTCAATTAAAAAACATAATTAGAGGGTTCTTTATATTTATTTCTAATCGTATCGTTGCAGATTTACAGCCTGGTATGTTTATTATTAGTTTTGTTTAATAAAAATGTCGGCGATATTCCTTTGAATTAGCATTTCAGAATTAGCCGTCTGCAATTTCACTTCCTTTCGTCTTGAGAACAACTGCATTCGAGTAATGATCCTCCTCCTTTTCGTCTTCTTCTTCTTCTTCTTCTTCTTCTTCTTCTTCTCTGTTAATTTCCTCCTATTATTAATAACATTTGTTGTTTTAAGAATAAAAAGATGTCGGTTTATATGAGGCTTTTATTATCCCTTTTATGATATGCTGCATTTGAGAATACAGTATCCTCATTGAGGCCAATTGCCTTTTGTTATTATTATTAGTATTATTATTATCATTATTATTATTATTATATTGTTGTTGTTGTTGTTGTTGTTGTTGTTATTATTATTACCTAAGCTACAACCTTTGTTGGAAAAGCAATATGCTTTAAGCCCAAGTGCTCCAACAGAGAAAATAGCCCCACGAGGAAAGGAAATAAGTAAACAGATAGAATAGTGTGCCCCAGTGTACCATCAAGCAAGAGATATCTAACCTTCGACAGTGGAGGACCATGGTACGAAGGCTTTGGCAATACCCAAGACTAGAGAACAATGGATTGATTTTGGAATGTCCTCCTAGATGAGCTGCTTGCCGTGGCTAAAGAGTCTTCTACCCTTACTAAGAGGAGAGTAGCCACTGACGGCACTATCTACGCAACTACAGGGTTATTAAGTGATGATATCACGCTAGGGTGAATAAGCGTTCTAGCCTTCACTTCTTGGCCTGTGGATAGAGAATTTGACTATATACTTCCACTGTGATTTCAGTCTATCTGTTGACAATTCTTATAAGAACTGATTTGAAGCATCTTCAAATGTCCATATTTTTTTTTACAAATAAAGTCATTGAATCTTGCAACGAACATTTTATGAAATCCAAATTAATTGTATTGCTCTGGAAATAAATGTACGATTGTGAAAGGCTTGGTTCTCTAAATCATTCTTTTAATGCAGATTAAAGGATGTAATAGAACTATTTTTTTAGGAGAAAGATACATTTTAGTGTTGTGGTAATTATCAATATATTTGTGTCACGTAACCGTTGTAAACTATAACTTACTAGACAACACTTCCTCGTCCATTTAATGTTATCCCCACTGAAGTACAGCCGAGTCCATTTCTTTTTCCCTATTTACACCCTCAAAAGTCTTGAGGATATTCAATCAAGCAGGTTGTGAATTGTTATTCTGTAAAACTAATTGCCATGGCTTCAGGATTTACTCGTCGCTGATTGGTCGAGTCAGTCATGGCGTCTAGATATTCTCTTCGTTGATTGGTCGAGTCATGGAACAACGCCGTTTTTTGTTAAATAAATATTCATTACAGCTTCCATGATTAATCGACCTAATTAATCAGGGACTGTAATATCGCATTTTAATTTTGAATTAATTACTAGAAGTGGAAATCGCTTCGATCAGCATAAACTGGAATTTTTATTACTTTAGTCGTAGAAAATTGTACCGATCCACTTGGACTGACAACGGCGTGGTATCGTTTATTTCAGGGTTTCTTTTTCTTTATATTCCATGCATTCATCGAGAGCATTTACTCAAAGAACATTATTTATATTAGTCCTTTAAATTATCTTTTTATTATTTTCCTGGCGCCAAAATATTTATTGTACAGGTACTAGTTGATTGTATAATACAAAAATAAAAATGCTACATAGAACTGGACCAAGTTTGGAACGACAAAGCAAAAGCCTTTGTTTACATAGTTCTAAGACTAAGAGGCGGTTCATGTCTCCCTGTCCATACTCCCGGAAGTATCTTTAAACCTAGTCTTTGCTTTAAACTGTTCGGGGAGTTGAAACTTGGGTCCGGTAAAGGGAAAGCCAAC
Organism: Palaemon carinicauda; assembly: GCF_036898095.1. Lineage (NCBI taxonomy): Eukaryota > Metazoa > Arthropoda > Malacostraca > Decapoda > Palaemonidae > Palaemon > Palaemon carinicauda. Next base: position 118,586,796 of record NC_090734.1, on the reverse strand, counting down.
ACTACGGTAAAACCAGTGCCTCATACAAATTAGGAACAAGATATAACATTTTCAGTTGATGAAGATGAAGAGCGGCTACCACCATTAGGAAGATACGAGTGGCTACTCTCGGGTATCTGGTAAGTACAGAATGTTTCGTAATTTTGTTTGTGTATGTCGACCATTGGTGTAATGTGATATTTGTCATGTGTATGCCAAAAAATGTTTACATTCTTGCCGTCGTATCCACCTGAGCAGGTTTAGCTGGATTTGGGATTAGGAATTTGGCTCATGGTGCAAAATTCAAAAAGGGTTGGACAGTAAGATACGATAGATGAATCAAAACAGAAGGCACGGGAAGAGAGAGTAAAGTGAATGCGACTAGTGGTACTAGTGACTGACGGGTCACTGCTAAAACCATTAAATAATGATTACAGTCTTATCATGTTATGTTCATTTTTGGGACTTGGGTTAGGCAGGGTTCTTAGGTTGGGTATCTTCCATATAAACTACAAACCCTCCCAACCAAGGTTAAGTAAAGGGTAGTTCCCTAAAAAAATGCGTTGGGGTGGGACTTAATTTTGACGAAGTACCATTTTACTTGTATTTAGACTTAAAAGTTTGAAACTTCGACTCGGATAAGGAGGCTTTAATACAGTTAAAGGTTTCTAATAGAATGTTCAAGGTAAACATATCGAGGCAGCTGTTGGGCCAAGAAGTCTGAAATATGGTTTTTTTTCTTTCTTTCTTTCTTTTTGCATATATCATCGTAAGGACCCACCGCCAACCCCTATTATCTTGAGGTGAATCATTAGGAAATTATGTTTTTGCGGTTTTGAGAAAAAAAAAATAAAACGGGTGAATACTTACTTGAGGTTCTTTTGTTCGATTTTCCCTAAATTTAACTTCTGGGTGGTACGCAGATTTCCTATTTATTCCACACGAGTCGTGAGTAAACAGGTATGTTTCTATTTTGATTAATGCCAGATACTACCAGATTATTTGTACACCAATATTTGTTTTTCGTTGGGGTAGTGGACGGGTGATTCTCTATGACTAAATAATAAAACTTTATATCCCTTTTCCTATTTAATTTTCGAATAGGATTGTATACTTGTCGCCTTTACTACCGATCATATCAGCCGTTGACTCTCTCTCTCTCTCTCTCTCTCTCTCTCTCTCTCTCTCTCTCTCTCTCTCTCTCTATATATATATATATAGTATATATATATATATATATATATATATTGGAGATGATTTTTAATTATCATTAATTTTAACAGTAACATTATTATTAATTCTCTCTCTCTCTCTCTCTCTCTCTCTCTCTCTCTCTCTCTCTATATATATATATATATATATTATATATATATATTGGAGATGATTTTTAATTATTAATTTTAACAGTAACATTATTATTAATCTCTCTCTCTCTCTCTCTCTCTCTCTCTCTCTCTCTCTCTCTCTCTGACAGATTTTCAATACCATTGCAGAGACTAGGAAAAAGTATAGTTAACTACTGTACAGTAATCTTGGTAATGTGAAGAATAAAGCAGAGAGCCACATTCCAAATTTGGTTACCATAAGGTAGACCTATATACTGAACATATTTAACCTACAGGATTAACCGCATGTTAGATTTACCCTTAACATTTTTTTTTAAATCGCTAGCCCTTAAACTTCTTCCCTTTTGTTATGTAGAATAAAAACGATAAAAAATACCATTTTACATCATTAAATGAAAAATCCTTAAGCAAAAGCAGTGTTCATCTGCAGTGTAAATGAATTCTGATATGTATTTTTCAGTCATTTCATAGCCTCTGTACCATAGTCTTCCACTGTATAGGGTTAGACCTCACTCGGTCACACAATTCTGTCTGTTTTCTTATTCCCTTTCTTCATGGGGCTCTTTTCCCTGTTGGAGCCCTAGCAATTATAGCATCCAGCTTTTATACCTAGGGTTGTAGCTTAGCTAGTAATAATAATAATAATAATAATAGCAGTAGTTGTAATCTGACATTGATAGCGCGCACAAAATGCCAGAGATCCGGATGTGTAGTGGCACTGGCAATCGAAACATGTGTGGTGCCTTAACATCGTCGGTGATATTGAATGATGTTGATTACTACTTTCCCAGTAACTGCTGGTTATTGATGTATTGTTATAGGTCTGTCGTCCTACATATTAAATTTAGAAAATGAAGTCTAACGGAAAGTTTCCTAAGCTGTTCTTTCGCTTAAATAAGCTTTAGAATTTTGAATTGTTCAATATCTACGTCGTTTAAGTAATACCTCGTCTTGAGTGAATTATGAATTACGAAAGGTCCTGTAGAGTAGGGTTCCCCTGCAGTATAGAACCAGAAAAGTAGCCCCTATAGTAACGTAAGTCTGAGTTGTGTAAACGATGGTACAACTACTATATAGGGCAGTTGAAAAGTGTATTATTCATGTTTTTTTCTCGTGAGAGGTTCTGTTTCAATATCATTGCATTGGGGATAATGAAATCGGTCTTACGTGAATCATTGGAGATGAAACATGGTGTGATGTACTTTATGTAATAATTGTCGCGAACGAAATGAATGACCTTATATGAAATGCCCAAAATTTTCTCGAACAAATCTCGCCCAACTCAAAGCCCAGTCATTCCCTTTTATTATTATGCCCGGGTGGGGGGAGCAGCTGATATTTTCGGCGTCGGGGTCAATAACTCCTTTGCCAATGAATATATTCAAATGAAATATTAAGAGGTTATTTAGATATATACACTGTTAGAAAAAAACGTAATTTTAATCGAAAAGTCTCCGTAAAAATACGCGGTTCTCAACCGTAATTCAGTAAAATACAGGCGACCGCAATTTTACCCTACTTTGTTATTATCTTTTAAAACTGTAAAATCCTGGAATAAATGTTGCCAGACATTTACCGTTTTTAATGCAAATTTTTAAGTGTATATAAGCTTTGTTTCTGCAAATTTTCATGCTCATACCTGCTATAAACATGACCTGGCTGTCACTTGTGTTCGTAGGTAACGATTTATAGCTAAAAACTCAGTGAAGAGCCGCAAACTACTCCTAGAGTTTTTACAGGGTTTGATGGGTGTTACGTGAACTACATTCATACCAATTTTCGTATTAATAATTGCCATAGAAAAGTCACAGTAGTAAATTACTCGTAGAATAGTTCACATATCCAAATGAAATTTTCATGTTGATATCTGCCATAGAAAAGCCACAGCAAACGTTTATTTCGGTATTGGTTGAATGGTTAATTTTGCCGGTGGAGTAAATTGTTCCTAGATTAATTCACATATCCAAATGAAAATTTCAGGGATTGATGGGAAACATAGTTTCTCTGTTCCTGCCAAATTCCATGGTAATATCTACAATTGAAAAGACACGGCTATCATATAGTCTTCATAAATATGCTGTTAAATGTAGCAACACTACAGTGAACTGCGTGATAGTGAGCGACATCAACGACAGACAATACGGATCTCATAAATGATAACCGTCCCCAGTTGCCGCTTGTAATAATAATAATAATAATAATAATAATAATAAATAGTAATCTGTATACGTACAAATCCAGAGTCCTTGGACCGAATGGAGTTGAAGAACCCCTCGTAAAGGAAGTCAAAACCAACCAACAGTGAATCACTAGCTTTTTTACATCTCTCTCTCTCTCTCTCTCTCTCTCTCTCTCTCTCTCTCTCTCTCTCTCTCTCTCCCTACTATTACAACTACTTTTCATTTCCCTTCCCCGTATCAGATATTCTTCCCAATCCCTTTTCTTAATTTCCAGCCACCCGTTGAGATACTACTGCTAGAGAGTTATTGGGTCTTTTGACTGACCATAGGATTCCTCTCCCGGTTACGGCTCATTTTACTTACACATGCACCGAATAGTCTGGCCTATTCTTTACACATTCTCCTCTGTCCTCGTACACCTGTGACGACACTGAGTTTACCCAACAATTCTTCTTAGCTCTATGTAATTGTTCAGTGGCTACTTTCCTCTTGGTAAAGGTAGAAGAGAGACTTTAGCTATGGTAAGCAGCTCTTCTAGGAGAAGGGCACTCTAAAGTCAAACTATTGTTCGCCATTCTTGGGTAGTACCATAGCCTCTGTACCACGGCCTTCCACTGTCTTTGATTAGAGTTCTCTTGCCTGAGGGTACAATCGGGCACGTTGTTGTATCATTTCTCTTGTTTTTTTCATAGTTTATATATGAAAGATCTAATTCAATATTGTTACTGTTCTTAAAATATTTTATTTTAATTGTTCATTACATCTCCTAGTTTATTTCCTTTTATCGTTTCCTCACTGGGCTATTTTTTACCCTGTTGGAGCCCTTTGCCTTATAGGATGATGCTTTTCCAACTAGGGTTGTAGTTTACCTTATAATAATAATAATAATAATAATAATAGATATGAAAAATGGCTTTGTAGACAACACCTAGTTTGACTTTTACCTCATGTAGGCGGTGGTGAAAAAAGTATTGTTGATAAATATACTCTACATAATTATGATATATATATATATATATATATATATATATTATTATTATTATTATTACTACTACTACTACTACTACTACTACTACTACTACTACTACTACTACTACTACTACTACTACTACTACTACTACTACTACTACTACTACCTGCAAAGCTACAACCCTAGTTGGAAAAGCAAGATGCTATAAGCCCAGGGGCCCCAACAGGGAAAATACCCCAGTGAGGAAAGGAAACGAGGAAAAATAAAGTATTTTAAGAATTGTAACATTTGATATATATATATATATATATATATATAGATAGATAGATAGATAGATAGATAGATATATGTATATACATGTATACATATACTGTATATATATATATATATATATATATATAGAAAGAGAGAGAGAGAGAGAGGGGGGGTGGAATTTTGTTGGGCGATAGGTTAGGAGCTGTTAATGTGACAATTGGCTGTCATACTAGCAGTACCACTCGTAGAAATTCCAAAATCTGCTACACCTTGAACCGACTTCATGCTGTGAATGCACTGCAGTTATATGTGAAGAATGAGAATGTTGAAAAGTGCAGACAACTCAATGTTAAGGATACGGAAATTTTGTTAATTAAACTATGTATGGTGAGAAAATCTATTAATTTCAACACACCTAAGAGCATTATATGTTTTACACTCAGGATGAGGGAAATTGGTTTCGTTTTAATACTGTGGTTTGGAAGATTCGTGTGCCATACACTTAAAGATTTGCCGAAAAAAAGGTAGAAATATGGGAATAAATGCTGCCAGGCATTTACCTATATATATTACGATCACCAACCCGTAAAAGATAATAACTAAGTAAGGTAAAATTACGGTTACCTGTATTTTACTGAAATACGGCTGAGAACAGTAGATTTTATGAAGAATTTCCGATTAATATTACGGATTTTTTTAAGTGTAACATGGAGGATGGAGGAAATTATATATATTTTTTTTCGCTGATGATTTGAAAGTCTTCTGCATTTCAACAATGATAATTGGCGATGATGATGTGGGGATTCTTTTATCTGTATATTATTATGGGGGAATTTGGAGATATTTAAAGGCTGAGAATGGGTAAATTTGTATACATATAAACACTGAGGATGGGGAAATTATAGATTTAAAAGTGAGATTCGCATACATTCAACAGTAAGTATAGGGAAATTCGTATGCAGTTAAAAGTGAGGATGGGGGAATTCGTATATATTCAAACACTGGCTATGGGAGAATTCATATAATTCTAAAACACTGTGGATGGGGAAATTCATATATATGTAAACGCAAAGGAGGTGGAATTTGTAAACATTTAACCATACCTTTAAGCATTGAGTATGGGGGAACTTGTATACATTCAAATACAGAGGACGAGACAGATCGTATACATCTAAGCCAGAGGATGGGGGGGGGAGAATTCGTATAAATTCAAAAACCTTGAATAGTGGAATTTGTAAACATTTAACCACTGAATAAGGGGGAATTTGTTTATATGATATATATATATATATATATATATATATATATTTATATATTTATATATGTATATATATATATATATATATATATATATATATATATATATATATATATATATATATATATATATATATATATATATATATATATATATATATATATATATACATGTGTGTATATCCAACTTAAGTGATTTTTAGCCAGTTATAACGGAAATTTTCTTTGAGATGCTACTTTCCACTTGGTAAGGGTAGAAGAGACTTTAGGTGTATAGATAAGCAGCTCTACTAGGAAAAGGACACTAAAAAAATCAAACCATTGTTCGCTAGTCTTGGGTAGTGCCATAGCCTCTGTACCATAGTCTTCCACTCTCTTGGGTTAGAAGTCTCTTGCTTGATGGTACAGTCAGGCACACTATTCTGTTTTCTCTTCCCCCTTTTTTTTTTTTTTTTTTTTTTTTTTTTTCAATGGTGTGATGAACGGGCTTAATAGATGGGCCGTGGATGCTTAGTGGTATATCAAGAGGTTGTCTTTCCCTTGCCTGTTTCTTTATCTTCCTCACAAGTATTCATTTTCAAAATCATTGTTACTGTCTTCCCTTCAGGTGAAGTGGCTATCCTGGTGGGTACTTAGCCCTGTATGGTGTGTTGGCTTCGTCATGTTGAACAATTTCATCCGATATTTTGTCTTTAGTCTTTGACTTGTACGAGTAGCATTATTTGTGTACATGTTTTTATTATCATTACTGTTGTTTTTTTCTCAAGTATGATGAGACTTTTTTCGTTTTTCTTTTAATTCTGTCTGGAGATATCGAACAAAATCCCGGACTAGTGCGTTTTAGACTTCGCCAGTCTCGTTTAATGTATTGTAATACTTGTGGACTGCAGGGCAATATTAGAGACCTTACAATTGCCTTAGACAGTGTGATATTCTATTATGCTCAGAAACTTTGTTTTCTCAGATGAAACACTCATATGAGCTCCTTATTCCAAGTTTAAAAAAAAACAATACAATTGAAACGGGATGCCATGGCTGTGTATATTAGAACTAAGTACCCTGCTTCTCATAAGGCCTGCCATGAATGTGGATGTCTCGAGATTCAGGTAGTAAAAATTTGTGGCAGGCATAACCATTTCTATTTGTGTTCAATCTATTGGAATCCAGATAAAGATAATTCCTTCTTCGGCAGTTTTCTTTCTATTACGGCTAAGATACGAGAGGATAGAAACGACTCTTTTATCTTTGTTGGTGATTTCAATGCTCCCCATGAGGGAGTGGTTAAATTCTGTTTCTCCTTCTGATCGCCATGGCTTGAGAACTTTGGTCTTTGCCTCTGAATCAGCCTCTGGGCCTGTGAGCAAATGCTAGGTGAAACTAATCGCACGTCTGGTATCTGCTTGTACCTCGTATACATTGACTCCCCTGGCGTTATAAAAAGGTTGGTACTCCAGTTGGGACATCTGATCATGCCTTAATTTCATTAGTGGTGAAGACTGAGCAGCCTGTGCCTGATGTGTCATACTCGCGTAAGATTATATAAAATCTCAAGCAAACTGGAATGACTTTTTGAGTGATCTTTTGAACTTGAATTGGTCACAGTTGTGTAATAGTATTGAGCCTGTTGTCACTTAGACTGAGAATCTGGTCAACATAACTGATAGGCGTATCTCTTCCTGTGCGCTTAAGTACCGAGTGAACGACAAACATTTCCTCAATGATGACTCTGGATAAGCTTATTTGGAGAAGCAGGAGGCCTATCATCCTTCGAAGGAAAGCAGATCAGATTTGACTTGGAATGACTATACTCAGCTAAGAGCTTTTACACAGAGAATTTATGCATCAATTTATGCATAACAGAATTAAGAAGAGGAATAAAATGGATTTTGAATTATGTATATGTAGGGCATTAACAAACTTATGAATGATTTTCGAACCATTGGGAATTTTGCAAGTGTGAAACACCTAATATGTCTTACAAAGTTTTGAATTTTCCCGCAAGGAAGGATAATGTTTAAAGGCAGGAAAATATTGGTTACCCAGGAATATAAGTGGTGGGCTATCCTTAGATCTCAAATCTTTAGTGCAGACGTAACAATTCCTTCTTTACTTGAAATCTTAAACCAAATGGATCTATCACTCTCTGTCTAAAGGAAAATGCATCCCTTATGGCTGATATGTTTGACAGTTAGCAGAGTAATGAGAAACTTGATCTTCATTCCTCTTTTCCTGTAGCAAAACTAGCTTGTTTAGCTTTTTTGTCTTGTGAAATTAAAACTTTCTTCATAGATCTTAATGTTTATGGAGGAGTAGATCCAAATGGTATTTTTCCTTTGTTTTTCATAAGGACTGCAGACATTTTAGCTCCTAAGCTATCTGTTTTTTCTGCAAGTTAGCAAGAACAGGTTCTTTTAGCACTTCTTGGAGAATTGCTAATGTTTACCCCATTATGTAAATATGTTAGTGGTAGCTCAAGTCCAGCTGATTACTGCCCAATTTACATAACTCCCATATTATGTAAAGTTTTAAAACTTCTTTCGGCAAAACGACCAAATAGGTTTGCTGAAGGTAATAATCTGTTTCCTAGTTTTCAATTTGCCTTTTGTAAAAGCATTGGAACACGTGGTGCCCTTCGTACAATCTCCAATGCTGTACAGAAATCCCTTGATTGTGGCCATGAAGTTCGTATGATTGGCCTTGAATTTAGTGCTGCTGGGTTTGTATTAATCGTGAGGCCCTTGTTTTCAAGCTCAAAACAGTTGAGACTAAGTGGATCTTTTCTTAGGATAATTATTGATTTTTTTTTTACGAGAGAAATTTTAAAACGTTTGGTTGATGGGCGCCATAGTTAGGGAATATTTGAATGTGATATCTGGTGGTTCTCAGGGTAGTGTTCCTGGCCCGTCACTTTTCATATTATACAAGGAAACTAGTTCGCTGCATATACAGATAATGCTACTCTCTTTGCCTCAATTCCATCTCCTGAATATAGGTTTAGGATTTCTGAATCCCTTAATAGAGATCTAGCTAAAATAGTCCATGGTGCAAGTAATGGGACATGAAGTTAAACCCTAATAAAATTCAAAGAATTATTGTAAATAGGTCGAGAACAGTGGCACCTCGACCTCCAGATCTCTGCATTGATAATGGATAATGTTACTTTAACTATATATAATTCCTTTAAATTTTAAGGCTTAGGTGTGATTCTTGATTGAAATTTTTCTTTTGAGAGACTCATTCGATCTTTTTCATCTTCAATGGCAGAAAGAAAATCACTCATTGAGAAAGTCTTTTAAGACTGTTTGTGATTAATTTTTTTCTGTAGAAATGTTTTAATGATCTCTTTTTGCCTCTTCAGGATGCCTGAAAACTTTAAATCATTCATTCATTCTCTTTTTGCCTTGTTTTAAGTATCATTCTCCTGTCCGGTCTTCAGCTGTTGAATCTCATCTTCATTTGCTGAACAAAATCTAGCAGCTTATTAGATTTCTTATTCCTGATATGGACAAAATTTCTCTCACGGTTGTTCAGTTAATTCTTAATGGATGTTGCAAAAGATTTTTCATAATTCTGACCATCCTTTGCAATCAGATCTTCCCAGACTTTATACCATCATGCACGTGCACTATGTATGCAGTTAGTCCTAACAGTCTTACCTTCTCATTATAAGGCTCAGCACAACACAGTATTCTAGAAGTTTTATTCCAGCTGTGACATATTGTGAAATGGTCTTCCCAATCAGGCACTTGAATCGCTGGAACTTTAGAAGTTCAAACTTGCAGAGAATTTTTTTATGTTGAACAGGCTGACATAAGTCTCTTCATAGTTTATATATGACAGATCTATTTTAACGTTGCCACTAATCTTAAGCTATTTTATATCCATTATTCATTAGTATCGTTTATTTCCTCATTACCTTTTCTCTCTGTGCTATTTTCCCCTCTTGGAGCCCTTGGGCTTATAGCATCCTACTTTTCCAACTAAACAATAACTTCTTTAATCACATTGCTGTCGATATGGAAAATTGGATTGGATTGGTGAAATCGTATACATTTTAGGATTAATAATAGGGAAAATATAATGTTTCAGCTTCAAAGGTGACATACATTTTGTACAGTCTAGCACTGAGGAAGGTCAAATCATGTATACTGTAACGTCGAGAAGTGGAAAAAATCGTATACACTGTATTTCTAAATTGAAGATGGATGAAATCGATTATAATTTTGTTCTTTATAACAGATTCCTATAATATTGCTCAACTAGGTAAATGTTTCATTTTGAAACCAACCCTTTGTGTTATGTAAGCAGCATTATAGGCACACTTCACTTGCCGTGATAGAGGCTATTTCAAATTTCCCCGATGTATAACGTTTCACAAAACATTACAAACACAGTTGCAGCATTGCAGCCAAGAAATAAAAGGTCGAGAGAGTATAACCAGGGAATGACTAACACTCCAAACAGGTTAAGATTATGAGCTGTGCTTGAGAAAAAAATTGTCAGTAAAAGGTCATCCTCCCAAAGGAAAGACGATTAGGCTTCAATTAAAAAGTAAAATGACCAAAGCGCAGATTGAAAGTCTAGTTCTAGTGTACATAACTGACTGACAGAAGCGAGAGTTTTTTTTTTTTTTTTTTTTTTTTTGGGGGGGGGGGGGGGGAGTTGAACAATACTCTCTTTGAAGTTTGCATATACTAAACATGACTTTGTTGTACTGATCGAGATTGATGAAAGTTATTTTATACTTTGAAATTGCAAACATACATGACTGCTAGTTATTGGGTCCTTTGACTGGACAGAGAGTACTACATTGAATCCCCCTCTGGTTACGGCTCATTTTGTCTTTGCCTATACATACATCGAATAGCCTGGCCTATTTTTTTCCACATTCTCTTCTGTCCTCGTACACCTGACAACACTTGAGATTACCAATCAATTCTTCGTTGCTAAAAGGGTTAACTACTGCACTGTAATTGTTCAGTGGCTACTTTCCTCTTGGTAAGGGTACAAGAGACTCTTTAGCTATGGCAAGCAGCTCTTCTAGGAGAAAGACACACCAAAATCAAACCTTTGTTCTCTAGTCTTGGGTAGCGCCATAGCCTCTGTACCATGGTCTTCTACTGTCTTGCGGTAGAGTTCTCTTGCTTGAGAGTACACTTGTGCACATTATTTTATCATATTACTCTTCCTCTTTGTTTTAAGTTTTTATAGTTTATATATAAAAGATTTATTTTAATGTTACTGCTCTTAAAATATTTCATTTTAATTGTTCATTACTTCTTTTGTAGTTTGTTTATTTCTTTGTTTCCCCTCTTTTCTGGTAAATTTTTTCCCTGTTGGAGCCCTTGGGCTTCTAGCATCTTGCTTTTCCAACTAGGGTTGTAGCTTAGCTAGTAATAATAATAATAATTATAATAATAATGCTAATAATAATATTTTAATATTCATTTATTGCCTGTCATTTTCATTATATGTCCTGCCCATGTCCATTTCTTTTTCTTACATGTTGTTAGAATATTCTCTACTTTATAATATATATATATATATATATATATATATATATATATATATATATATATATATATATATATATATATAATATATATATATATAATATATATATATATATAATATATATATATATATAATATATATTTATATATATGTATATATATATATATATATATATATATATATATATATATATATATATATATATATATATATATATAAAATAACACATCTTTCCTGTCACGCTCAGGGGGGAGAGGGATAGTCATACCCTGGTGAGAGGGGGTTACCCCGAGACGTATACTGGGAAACCACCCTTCCACAAATTGCCGAACAAGCTGGTTGTAATTAGGAAAGGGGGAGGCGGGGAAAGGGTTGAATTTGGTTGTTTGTCTGCGTATTTGTGCATATCTATGTAAATATATAGACGTCAATTTTGACGGCTCGGGTTCACTAGTTGTTTATTTAGGACTTAGCGATTTAACGTTGCAACTAATTCATTACATTTTATTATTATTATTATTATTATTATTATTATTATTATTATTATTATTAATTGCTAAGCTACAACCCTAGTTGGAAAAGCAGGATGCTATAAGCCCAGGGTCCCCAACAGGGAAAATAGCCCAGTGAGGAAAGGAAACAAGGAAAAATTAAAAATTTTAAGAACAGTAACATTAAAAGACATATTTCCTATATAAACTATAAAAACTTTAACAAAACAAGAAGAGAAATAAGATAGAATAGTGTGCCCGAGTGTACCCTCAAGCAAGAGGACTCTAATCCTAGACAGTGAAAGTCCATGGTACAGAGGCTATGGCACTACCTAAGAATAGAGAACAATGGTATTAGAGTATGGCTTGAGTGCATTGCAGAGATAATTTTTAAGTTTCAGTACAAAAGTCATCATGCATCACGTATGATGATGAATGATGCTTAATATCGGTTTATTATATCAAAATATTGTTTTCGTTCTGGTTTTGAACGGGAATATGAGCAAGAGCCTTAGGATAGAGGAATCACGACGATGATGATAATGGAACTGTCCGTGAGAAGTAATAACGAAACTGCCATTACTTTTTGGTACGGGGCTAATTGCAATTCGCTCAGCACAAAAATCAAAAAGTCTTACACAGAGCGGCGCTGAAATTGACTCCGTTCTGGTCTTCGTTATTGATTAGGAAATTTTTTACGGAAACTCGATGGAAGACAGATATTAGTTCAGAATTTAACCGAGGCAATACTTTCCACGGGAATATGACGTATTGACGTTCAAAGGTGATAAAGAATTCTAGATGAAATGTTCATTGCACATGAAGGAGCTGATGGAAACGTTAATTACTGAAATTACTGCTTTCCTCGAGTAGCATTTTACGATTTAAAATAACGTCAAATCATTTTGAATTATGATAAAAACAGTTTTTTGATATCTCTCATGAATAAAATCAGTTCAATTAAATACCGTGCAGCCACCAAATAGTCAACTTACAGATGATTTCAAGTTATTGGAGCTAAGACGTATGTCTAGTGTAGGGTCTAAAGCTTTCGAATATGCGACTCCAAGCCTACATAACAAGCTCCTACTAGATATACGAAAGACTGGAGATATTAAGGCTTTCAAGAAGCTGAAGATTTTCTTGTTCTCTAAATGCTTCGATAATGTGGATTTGGCAATTTACACGTGTACTCTAAATACCCGAGAATGTATACGGTAAACTAATTTTGTAGTTTCTGTATTTTGTAGGGTTCCCCTATGTGACAGAACTAGGAAAGCAGCCCTTCATGTAAACCAAAGTAAGTAACGAATGGTGGTTTGGAAGTATTATGCACTCAGGAACATATGCTGAGAGAGAGAGAGAGAGAGAGAGAGAGAGAGAGAGAGAGAGAGAGAGAGAGAGAGAGAGACGTACATCAATCGAAAGGTCTAGAATACTGCTCCTCATCAACTGTCATTTAGCAGGAAAATACTGCATTAGCAAATGTTTTCCTCTCTTAATGACTAATATCCCCAACGGTCACGCAACCTTATAATGATTTGGAACTGGTGAGCTTAATTGCATTTCCTACCTGGAACAGCGGGACGGAGGTTAGGGTGGAGAGGGGGTGACAAGGAGCTAGGGAGGAGGGAGTATTTGCTCGGGGAGGGTGAGGGGAAGGGGTTGCCTTGACCATTTTCATGGTTTGTGGATGGTTAGGTACATTATTATTATTATTATTATTATTATTATTATTATTATTATTATTATTATTATTACTTTCTAAGCTACAACCCTAGTTGGAAAAGCAAGATGTTAGAAACTCAAAGGCTCTAACAGGGAAAACAGCCCTGTGAGGAAAGGAAATAAAGAAAAATTAAATATTTTTAAGAACAGCAACAACATCTAAATAAATATTTCCTATATAAACTATAAAAACTTTAACAAAACAAGAGAAAGATATATTATATAGAACAGTGTACCCTCAAGTAAGAGAACTCTAACCCAAGACAGTGGAAGACCATGGTGCAGAGGCTATGGCACTACCCAAGACTAGAGAACAATGGTTTGATTTTGGAGTGTCCTTATCCTAGAAGAGCTGCTTACCATAGCTAAAGAGCACTTTCCGCTCAAATGCGCAACGCGAATCCTATTCAAAACAACTTAGCGTTGTACTAAAATTATGTTTTGTCTACTATATATCTTTTGATTCTTTTACTGCTCTGATAGATAATTTATAAGTGCGTTGAAAGCACTTGAAGGCATTACACTAAACCGCCGAGATATCCTCCGGGAGGTAGCGGATTTCAGCTACTTCGAGGAACAATTCCGAAGGTATTATACTGTATCTGCGACATGTAATTCTGCCACATACCTCCATGTAGGTAATGGAACTAAGGAAGGTAAAATGAAGAAGTAGGTTTTTTTTTTTTTTAATTTCCATGTGTTAACACAGACAGACAAACGTGAAAGCATGAGGAAGTCCTAGGATTGTTACACTTCAACGACCACTCTAAAACAAATGGCTGTTGCATTGCACAGGGCGGGAACTGATAAGTGTTGTCACATGTAATTACAATGTTACCACGATGCGTAATCTAGATAGTGGTCTTACAATAAGTATAATATTTAGGCATTAATAAAGTATAAATGGTAAAGTAAACATGATTTTAATATAAATAAATGCATGCGAGCTATACATAATACATGTACTTGGCAATGTATTCGATATATATTATCACATTGCCTGAATTGTTTTTGCGTTAACTATCCGAGACAGTTAATATATAGGATGGTTTTCTAGCTTTTGTATTTTACCTGTAGGACTCCTAGAGAGAGAGAGAGAGAGAGAGAGAGAGAGAGAGAGAGAGAGAGAGAGAGAGAGAGAGAGAGAGAGAGAGATCTTCAACTATCATAACAGATTGTTTTTTTATTTTCTGCATGTTTTTGTTTCGTTTGTTACTCTACCTTTAATTCTAAAAAGATAGTAATTTTTTCAACTAGTTAGCTAGGGCCCCTCACATCATGATATCACAAGCAGAGCAGTTGACATGCATAATCTAACTTTAAGAGATATGATATGCTTGTTTCATATTGGCTTTACGGATTGACAGATTTGTTGCATTACAATTTTTCAAGCATCTGAGAGGTAATATGTCCATCCATATAACAGAACTCTGGGTTTTCCTTCTAATTGCATTATGAGCATTCTATTTATTTATCTATTTTCCTTCCTCACTGGGCTATTTTTCCCTGTTGGAGCCCCTGGGCTTATAGTATCCA
>NC_090734.1:118521540-118556540 GCF_036898095.1 Palaemon carinicauda | reverse complement strand
TCTTTAAAATGCTCACTCCATCAGCCCAGAACCTCATTATTATTATTATTATTATTATTATTATTATTATTATTATTATTATTACCAGCCAAACCACAACCCCAGTTGGAAAAGCAAGATGCTATAAGCCCAAGGGCTCCAATAGGGAAAAATAGCCCAGTGAGGAAAGGAAATAAGAAAATAAATAAATGATGAGAATAAATTAACAATAAATCATTCTAAAAACAGTAACAACGTCAAAAGAGATATGTCCTATATAAACTATTAACAACGTCAAAAACATATATGTCATATATAAACTATAAAAAGACTCATGTCAGCCTGGTCAACATAAAAACATTTGCTCCAACTTTGAACTTTTGAAGTTCTACTGATTCAACTAACCGATCAGGAAGATCATTCCACAACTTGGTAACAGCTGGAATAAAACTTCTAGAATACTGTGTAGTATTGAGCCTCATGATGGAGAAGGCCTAGCCATTAGAATTAACTGCCTGCCTAGTATTACGAACAGGATAGAATTGTCCAGGGAGATCTGAATGTAAAGGATGGTCAGAGTTATGAAAAATCTTATGCAACATGCATAATGAACTAATTGAACGACGGTGCCAAAGATTAATATCTAGATCAGGAATAAGAAATTTAATAGACCGTAAGTTTCTGTCCAACAAATTAAGATGAGAATCAGCAGTTGAACACCAGACAGGAGAACAATACTCAAAACAAGATAGTATGAAAGAATTAAAACACTTCTTCAGAATAGATTGATCACCGAAAATCTTAAAAGACTTTCTCAATAAGGCAATTTTTTGTGCAATTGAAGAAAACACAGACCTAATGTTTCTCAAAAGTAAATTTGCTGTCGAGAATCACACCTAAAATTTTAAAAGACTCATACAAATTTAAAGAAACATTATCAATACTGAGATCCGGATGTTGAGGAGCCACCATCCTTGATCTACTTACAATCATACTTTGAGTTTTGTTAGGATTCAACTTCATACCCCATAATTTGCACCATGCACTAATTTTAGCTAAATCTCTATTAAGAGATTCACCAACCCCAGATCTACATTCAGGGGATGGAATTGATACAAAGAGAATAGCATCATCTGCATATGCCACAAGCTTGTTTTCTAGGCCAAACCACATGTCATGTGTATATAGTATGAAAAGTAATGGGCCAAGAACACTACCCTGTGGAACACCGGATATCACATTCCTATACTCATTATGGTGCCCATCAACAACAACTCTTTGAGATCTATTACTTAAAAAATCAATAATAATGCTAAGAAACGACCCACCCACTCCCAACTGTTTGAGTTTGAAAACAAGGGCCTCATGATTAACACGGTCAAAGGCAGCATTAAAATCAAGGCCAATCATACGAACTTCCTGACCACAATCAAGGGATTTCTGTACAGCATTGGAGATTGTAAGAAGGGCATCACATGCTCCAAGGTCTTTACGAAAACCAAATTGCAAACTAGGGAATAGATGATTACCTTCAACAAACCTATTAAGACGTTTTGTCAGAAGACGTTCAAAAACTTTATATAATATGGGAGTTATGGAAATTGGGCGGTAATCAGTGGGACTTGAGCTACCACAAACACATTTACACAGAGGAGTAACATTACCAATTCTCCAACAAGTGCTAAAAGCTCCTCTTTTTGCTAACTTGCGCAAAATAACAGATAACTGTAGAGCTAAGAAATCTGCGGTCTTTATAAAAAACAAAGGAAAAATACCATTTGGGTCTACACCTCCATAAGCATCAAGGTCCATCAACAGAGCTTTAATCTCACGAGATCGAAAAGCTAAACTAGTTAGTTTAGCCTCAGGAAAACAGGAATGAGGAAGTTCAAGTTTTTCATTACAGTACTCTGTTTACTGTCAAAAACATTAGCCAAAAGGGTTGCCTTTTCCTTTGGACAGTAAGTGACTGAGCCATCTGGTTTAAGTAAAGGAGGAACTGTTGCATCTACACTAAAGAGTGCAGATTTAAGGGTAGACCACCATTTATGTTCCTGAGTTGTACCAAAAAGGGTTTCTTTTATGGTTAAATTGTACTCCTTTTCAGTTGAGGCATAAACTCTCTGAGCAAAAGCTCGAAGCTGAGTATAATTGTTCCAGATCAAATCTGATCTGTTACCCTTCCAAAGATGAGAGGCCTCCTGCTTCTCCAAATAAGCACATCTACAATTATCATTGAACCACGGTTTGTCCTTCACTCGGTACCTTAGCACACGAGAAAGGATACGCCTATCAATTATGTTGACTAGATTTTCATTCAAAGGGACAACAGAATCTACACTACTATATAATTGTGACCAATTCAAGCACAAAAGATCATGCAAAATCCCATTCCAGTCTGCTTGGGATTTCATATAAATTTTACAAGAGTATGATATATCAGGCTGCTCAGTCTTCACTACTAATGAAATCAAGGCATGATCAGATGTCCCGACTGGAGAACCAACCTTACTAGTTATAACGTCAGGGGAGTCAGTGTATACGAGGTCCAAGCAATTACCAGACCTGTGAGTAGCTTCATTTATGATTTGCTCCCAGCCTGATTCAGAGGCAAAGTCTAAAGCTCATAAGCCATGGCGATCGGTAGGAGAGATAGAACTTAACCTCTCCCTATGGTGAGCATTAAAATCACCAACAAAGACAGAAGAAGCCTTTCTATCATCTTGTATCTTAGCCATAATGGTAAGAAGACAATCGAAGATAGAATCATCCATGTCTGGATTCCGGTAGATCGAACACAAATAAAAGTTATACCTGCCACAAACTTTTATTACCTGAATCTCATGACATCCACATTGATAGCAGGACTTACTAGAAGCAGGGTACTCGGTCCTAATATACACCGCCATTCCCCTGGCCCTAGGGATGGCATCACGTTTCAACATTATTGGCTTCTTAAAACCAGTTATAAGGAGCTCAGATGAGTGCCTCATATTAGAAACCAAAGTTTCTGAGCACAAAAGAATATCATACTGTCTGGACGCAACTGTAAGGTCTTGGATATTTGCATGAAGACCACGAATATTGCAATACAGAAGACGACATTGACGAAATCTAGGACGTACTGGTCCCGGATTTCGCTCAATGTCTCCAGACAGCATAAGAATTAATAGAAATAAAAAGAGAGATATCATTCTTAAAAAACTAGATTAACAAGAATTATAACAAAAACAATATGTACAGAATTATAAATAAAGTGATTGATGAAACCCATAGATTATAGTAAAAAGTCGGAAAAACTGGTCAACATGGAGGAGCCGATACACCATGCAAGGCTAAATACCCTCCAGGATAACCACTTCAACTGAAGGGAGGACAGTAAGGATGGTTTTGAGAAGAAAAAGGATCAGAAAAGGAAAAGACAACCTCTTGATAAACCATCAGGCATCCATGGCCCTTCTATTAAGCCTGCCCAACACACCTTTTCAAAAAACAAGAGGAAGAAAAAAAAATAATAGTAAGATAGTGTGCCCGAGTGTACCCTCAAGCAAGAGAACTCAAACCCAAGACAGTGGAAGACCATGGTACAGAGGCTATGGCACTACCCAAGACTAGAGAATAATGGTTTAATTTTGGAGTGTCCTTCTCCTAGAAGTGCTGCTTACCATAGCTAAAGAGTCTCTTCTACCCTTACCTAGAAGAGAGTACACTGAACAAATTGCAGTACAGTAATTAACCCCTTGGGTAAAGAAGTGTTTAGTATCTCATTGTTGTCAGGTGTATGAGGAAAGACGAGAATATGTAAAGAATAGGCCAGACTATTCTGTGTAAGTGTAGGCAAAGAAAAAATAAGCCGTAACCAGAGAGAGGGATCCAAAGCATTAGTGTCTGGCCAGTCAAAGGATCCAATACCCCTCTAGTGGTAGTATCTCAACGGGTGGCTGGTGCCCTTGCCAACCTACTATCTACCTCAGATATCTTTATGTCATTTCTATCTTATGTTTTCAGATAATTTTGATCATTAACCTTTCCTCAATTACTTCATGATAGAATAAGCTAAATTCTTACATTAAATTTTGTTAACCATCTCCTATAAGCTATTCTAATTACTTGTCTTCTTTAACTCCCTCACTTTATTTTTGTCTACCCTATCTATCCTTTTGCATATGATATTCTTTTCTTGTTTTGCCATTGCTCGTAAACTTGTCTTTTTTATCCTTCCTTAAACCCTTAATCATATTTTTTTCTTACTTCTTGTTAAAATCGTTCCTCTTAATTACATTTCCAGCAACATTTTCACCTCTTCCTCACAAACTTACATCTCTTGTGTCTTCTACTTTAACCAATTTGATCTGATGCCACTCTAGGCACATCTCTTCTCACCATACATCAACTTTTTGGTCTTTACCGTATACATAATCTAGATAATTTTCTTTTTTGTAGGGTATACATAGGAAAATTCTTTGGAAATCATTAATAGGGGAGAATTAAGCCCCTTTGAAAACATGTCTTCAATAATATTTCCAATTTCAATTACTCAAGGAGCGCCATCCCTCCCAACAATGCCATTTTCTCGGTCAATTATTTTTACATTCGGATCACCTAGCACAAATTCTCGTTCATGTTTAATTTTCTTCAAAACCTGCGAGGCACAAAATGATTCAGGTTCTACCTAAAAGATTGTTTTCTGTCTTTTCGAATCCCTACCCCCCCCCCCAAATAACTGTTTTCTCTGACTTCGTTTTAAGATCACCTGCTAAAGTATTAACTTACATTCAGTAATGCGTAGAAAGTAAAGGAAAATTCCACATGTTATATTTCTTTTAAAAAAGATAAATTGGTTCATCAACATCTCTTCTGGGTGTCTTTGAAAGTTTGGTGTATGCACTAAGTCTAAATTATTATGGCTTAGAATACATATTTAGTCTCACATATTGTTCTGTTTACATCCAGATTGAGAAACATCTGTACGAATGAGAGCTATGATAGTCATAAGTGACCTGCATCTAGACATAACTGTTTCCGTTGACGATGAAACTGAAAAAGAAAAAAATACCAGGGTATCAACCGGTGTCAGGAAAGGCGGAGAGTTAACAAGCCAATGTGCATCGTATCAATTATTGTTTACTCGCATGTGTTTAGGAGACCCTGAAAGGTCGACAGCAGTCAGTTAGCTCCTACGTTATTCAGGGCCTGGCCTGAGGAAATCCTGTCGGTGTATGTGGGTAAAGCCATCCGCCCTTGATTATATCCCTAACTCATTATTTCGAGTTTTACCCCAGTTGCTTTGCCTAGGAGCTGAAGATCAGCATGGTTTAGGTAGCGGTTCTTATCTTTATTTTCATGTTTCCCCCTCCCCCTTCAAACAGTTCAAATTAGCCAAACCACAAAAGGTACAGTTGAATACAGGTGAGTTCCAATGTGTCACCCTGCCCACCACTCTGTCATCTCTCCCTACGTTATATGTTTGATTACACGCCACGTAGTAAGAGTGTGACAGAATTCATTTCTTCAGAACGAGATGTGCTAGGAATTCCTGTGTCCAGCTGTGCGTGCTTAATTACAGTACTTGACGAGAAATCAGGACAATATTCTATGAGATTATTTATTGCCTAATAGTTAGTAATTCATATTCCCTTTTGATAACACCCCACCCCGGGGGTAAGTTTTCCCTCCGACTTGGGAATGCATGGTTTAGCATTTGATATGAGACTACATTTCATAGTAGAGAAAGAATACCTTGTGATAAGTTTCAAAGTAAATTCTAAAAGGGTCCTGAAAATTGAGCCATTTTCCTCAGGGACATACCAACGGTGGGAGAAAGAAGGCTAGGTTTGCTATTCAAAAATTAACGTAAAGATATTTGACTATCACTAAAGAGTAAATAGCTTCGCTAATAAAACTCATTGTAAAGATCTGATAAGAGAAAATCATTGCTCTCTGAATTGCACTGTGATAGCGTATGTGTATAGTCAATAGTGCTGGGACCAGCTAACTTATAAACCAGGCAAATTCTTAAGAGAAGTGGTAACCATAGAATAAACATTTTGATGCTGCTTATGGCCTATTTGTATGAACTATTAACATAAGGACTCTCTTCTAAGATCTGAATTAGCTAATTGTAAGTCTTCCAAATGTAAAATACTCAAAAATGACTAGCATCGAATAAGGAAATAGTTATAAGTCAAGAGTTAAATAATAAAAATCGACGATTATTTCTAAGCTCTCCGTTTTAATCTTTTAAGGTAATTCACCCCAAAGGGTTATTGATGCTCTGAACCAAATTTGTTGGGTTAGAATTATGAATTCGTCTACCACAATCTTATGTTGAATTGTTCCTGATATTTTCATCAGGGATGAGTTTTTTTTTCAGTTTTGCTGCCAAACTTCTGCACTTTCAAACTTATGCATGCGCTTGCATATTTCATCCCCAACTCCAGCCCCAGTCCCGCACCCCAATGCTGGTCCACAAGGTTCTAATAGAAAAAAATACAATTAGATTGGATTGGATTTTGGTTATATAGGCCGACATTGGTGCTTGTGAAACAATGTAGTATCCAGGTGAATCAAGGGTAAAATCTAGGTTGAAGTCCTCGAGTACTATAAGGTAAAAGTTAGAAGAGATTGGACTGCAAGGTGGAAAAAAAGGATGATATACTACAAGTCCAGGTAATGGCCGATGGAGCGCTGCTAATACCCTTACGTAATGCATACAGTGAACCAGAAGAGGTGGACTGAAAATACTTCATTCCTACGGTGAAGATTCCAAATCCGAAGGTAATCCAGCCAGTACACAGAATGAGAACTTGTTCTGATATTCACTAAACCTGATTTAACTAAAGGGCGTAAATTGAATCAGCTTATTTCATTGGTACTTTACGTTTGTATGTTAAATATATATATATATATATATATATATATATATATATATATATATATATATATATATATATATATATATATATATATATATATACAAACAACTTCAACGAATGCAGAAATGCAGCCGTTTCTAGTCCACCGCAGGACAAAGGCCTCAGACATGTCAGTTCCTGTCTGGCGTTAGGTCAGTTTTCATCACCACACTGTCCAGTGCGGATTGGTGATGGTGGAAGATTTCAGTCTGATCGCACACATCAAACCAACCTAATATGGGTGGCCCTGACTAGTGCAGCATTACTGATCATGGTGATACATAAATACTTTCACCACGTTATGGTATCAGAAAGGGTAATATATATATATATATATATATATATATATATATATATATATATATATATATATATATATATATATATATATATATATATATATATGTATATGTATATATATATATATATATATATATATATATATATATATATATATATATATATATATATATATATATATATATATATATATATCACTATATACCGTATATGTTTAGGCAAATAGCTGCCATAAACAGTGTGATGATTGAAAGTTATTCATAATTTCTGAATGAATTTTTCAATCATAGACAATGCATATTACATGGCATCGTCGATATGAAGCAGCACAATTAATCTGCGTAGCTGGCGAAGTAGGTCAGGAAAATCCACTAAACACTTGCCAAACTACACCATTTTGGCTAATTACGCTTTGCTATGAACTACCTCCCTAATTGTTATGATAATCTTTTTCGATAGCCTACTATTGGCAAAGTATAAGCTCTGATAATATCTCCATAACTTAATTTTTCGGGAAGAATTTGTTGGAATAATGATTTTTATATGATGTTACTACGTATACCATTGACTAAATATGTTCTAATAAAAAAAACACGTAAATCTTTACTTACTTGCGAAAGGACTACTTTTCAAGTCCTATACTGCAGGGGAACTCTACTCTTTTGTAATTCATTTTGTCATTTACATTCCAAGGCATTCATCCTTTCACACGGCATACCGTTCGTTTATTGTCAAATCAACATTATCGAAGGACTTAGGAGTCAGGAAAGTCTTCAGTTTCCTTTTGAAAGCCTTATATCTTCAGTCTTTCGATTGTCTCGTGGAAGCTTATTGTATAGTCTCGGGGCCGCATATTTGAAAGATCTAGAGCCCACAGTAGACATACTGTATATTTTGGTTCCAGTAATTTGAAACTATCTGTAACTTTTCTCGTGTCAACACGATTTGTTGGCTGCACAATTTGTAGCAATTCTCTTAGATATTTTGGACGTCCGGTTCTGATAACTTGACGGGTTATTGTAGTACACATTTTAAACTCAATTGTCGCTTTCATAGACAGCCAGTGTAAATCAATTAGTATATGACTGATCCTTTCTCTAGACAGGACACCTTTAATCAGTCTTGTTCCTCTGTTTATTATATTTTGTAATTTCTTAACACGATACTTCTTAACAGGTAGAGAAACGTGCTTGGGAAGAGCCAGAGAAAACTCCTGTTCCTAAGTTTTGAGTTTCTAAAAAAGATCTTATAAGGGAAAATTGTCTGGCATAAAAAATACCCGTAATGTCGGGTAAGCAGATGTATGGAAAATGTTACCTATCATAATGAGATTTTACCTAATTTAGAGACTGGCTGAAATGACATTAGTTATACCTCCCTGGCACCAGCGCCATAACCATGTAGTCCAAATTCTGATAATCAAAATCTCAATGAATTGCGTTTATGGCATAACGATGGTTTTATTCGGAAAATAATATAAATAGCAGTTCAGTGGTACTTTCTTTGGAATCATCGTAACCAATTCCGTTGGCTTATGTTAATACTTTGGTAAATAACATTGTAAGGGTAAGAACAAGAGAATAAAAGCCCTAAATTCCAAAATCTAAATCACTGATAAGAATCATGAACCTATTCATTTTATACAATAACTACGTTCCTTCTTACGTTCAAAGAAAAATCAGTATAACTATCAGTAACTAATAACAGTCGAAGCATGTTTTATTAGTAAAATTTATTTTCATTGTGCATTGGTTATCATATAACATCAAAGTTTGTTTTATATTTAACAGCTAGCTTAGTCCATGTAGTAGAATGGTATATTGCATTCCGTGGCAACCCTCAAATAAGCAATTTTGCCTAATAGCCAGAAATATATTGTTTTTAGAATTTACCAAAGTGATCGTAGTTGGGGAGATTAACTTATTAAGAGATCTTCAGAAACTAACTGGGGGAGATGTCTTTTAAATATGATCCCGTGAACCAGGAAATTATGTCCATATTTCTTATCATTAAACACTATCTAGATGATCGAAATGTCTGCTCAGTACTTAGCTACACACACACACACACACACACACACACACACACACACACACACACACACAAAACAAAACAAAACAAAATTATATATGGACGTCTAACGCTTTCTACACAATACTAACGTAACATTATGTCCAATGATATCCTTGTCTACGAACTCCCTTAAGTTCATCAGTTACAATCAGCTGTTTGTTATGTATCTTTAAATGTTCGTGTTCAAGTGTAGATAACGATAATTCCTTATAGTCGAACAAATATTAGCCCGGCATTGCAAAAGCCTTTTATGACATTCCTGAAGACAGTTTGCAAGAGCAATAAACACATTTCATCTTTCTATTGAAAATCATAAATGTAATTTTCTCATCTTTATTAAGTAGCATACTATACTGTAGTTATAGTTACGACATAATTTAAATAAAATAATTAACTCTATATGAGAATATAGATGCATATATATATATATATATATATATATATATATATATATATATATATATATATATATATATATATATATATATATATATATATATCCTTTTTGGGTGGGGATATCTTAGCGTGGTAAAAGGGTTTGTGTATCCCTAGGATTAGCAAAGCTGTACTAGTCAGGGACACCCTTACTAAGTCTGTTTATTGTGGGCGATCAAACAAGTCTTCCTACATCACCAATTCGTACTGACCAGCGTAGTGATGAACAGTTGCCAAACCCCAGATATGTCTGAGGCCTTTGTCCTGCAGTGGACTAGAAACGGCTGCATTTGTTGTATAGATATCATCATCATCATCTGCTCTGCGCCTATTGACGCAAAGGGCCTCGGCTAGATTTCGCCTGTCGTCCCTATCTTGAGCTTTTGAATCAATACTTCTCAATTCGTCATCTACTTTACGCTTCATAGTCCTCATTCATGTAGGTCTTGGTCTTCCAACTCTTTTAGTGCCTTGTGGAGCCCATTTGAAAGTTTGAACTAATCTCTCTTGGGGAGTACGAAGAGCATGATCAAACCATCTCCATCTGCCTCTCACCATTATCTCTTCGACATATGTCACTCGAGTAATCTCTCATACAGTTTCATTTCAAATTCTCTCCTGCTATTTAACTCCCAATATCCTTCTGTTGGGGGATTGTTTCATTGTCATACCATGGCTCATGTCCATAAGTAACACTGATGTTACTAAACTAATATATAGGTTGATTTTTATATGTAATTTCAGGTGTTTTGATTTCCAAATCTTATTTAACCTAGCCATTGTCTGATTTGCCTTGTTCAATCTTTCTTTGAACTCTAATTCTAATGACATTATATATATATATATATATATATATATATATATATATATATATATATATATATATATATATATATATATATATATATATATATATATATATATATATATATACTGTTTATATTAGTGAATTGTTTTTTTCACCCATTTGATCAAGATACCGTTAATGGATTATTTTGAAAGTGATGCTCAGAATTTGAGTTAAATATGACAGTTGTATGAAATATATTTACTTACTTTACTTTTACGGGTTTATTTCTCGCCCTCCATCAGACACTAGAAGTCTGTTAAGGCGGGCCTTGGTGTGTGAAAATGATTTCTTTCCAGTTAATATTTTGCTCTGTATCTTATCAGTTATTTCGCTAGCATTTGTATTCAGGCTTAATAGTTTTCAGGTCACTATTATAACACTTTCTAAAAAGATAAGTCTTCAGGTTTTTCTTGAAAGCTGCCAGATTTTTGCTATTCTTGACATCGAGTGGAAGGTCGTTGAAGAGTCTCGGTGCAGCATAACTAAACGTTCTTCCTCCTATTGCATGATTCACACTAATTTCGAATAGTCTATGTGGGTCATCAAGATACGATTTGAAAACATTATAGAAAAAATCGCATTTTTATCACAATTACGAATATTTAAATACATATTTAATCATTTTGGTTGTATTACCTGCATCATAAATATATATCAATGTGACGAGGTAAAGTCTGAACATGTCTTATAAAATATTCAAAAATGTGTTTAAAGATATCTTTTTCAATGAATATATTACAATCTTTATATTTTTTTTTCAATATACAGTATGTAGTACATTCTTGAACACCAAACACCTATGCATTAACTAGTCAATGGCAGTTTTAGGAACGTCTGATACATGATGAATGAAACAAAACGTAGATGAATTTGGGAGGAATAGCTATTGATTTTTCAATTCATGGGTTGTATAAAGACTCATTAAGATCATTCTTTCGTTTCTAATCAGTATATTCTTATATTTCTAATGCCCTATACCTTCGTTGTAGATTAAATCACCAAAAGAGAGCAAAGTGCCAAATCACCAGTAAACGACTGTTTACATTTGAGAATTGGTAAAAAACTTCGTTTATCCGACAGCCAATCAGCGGCCTTGATGGGTGACAAGAACGCTTATGATTGGCTACATTCATTGGAGAAGCCGGTGCTTTGTGGAAGAGCAGTGACAGCAGTCACTTTCGTAAAATCAAGGTATAAGCTGCCTGTCTTGCTGTAGCTGTCACAAGAAACCAAGAATTCTTAGACGACGTGAAGGTTTTGTAGTGGTAGAATTAGTAAGTTACAAGTGACTTTTAAAGAGTTTGATGTGTGACCGTATCCGAAAGAAAGTCCTTTGCCGGTTGTTTAATTTAGATCTAATTTTTTTTTTTTAAATTGTAGGCTTATTGGGATTTATAATTGGGTGGGGTCCAATATTTCCTGACTTTTATTATTTACACATTCCTTGTACTTGCTCCAAGGGGCTTGAGGTACTACCCTGGAGTCGTTATTAAAACATTTTTTTCAATATCGGTGACTAGAACTCTTAATTATATAAAACTTGGAAGTTATTTCGGAGAGAACAGTAAATATATTTACCGCTTACGTAACTGGAATGACATGTTGAACTTTTTTCGAAACTACGACCTAAATTTTTGTTTCATTCAAGCGCTTTCAGGAAGCTTTTTACTGGCCTTCGTATCTGCCGTATACTGCAAGTTTGCCAGTAACTTATGATTTTCGAGAATCTGGTTAAAATTTAACCTTGGTATGAAATACTTGCCCCCTGTGTTTGATGTCGGCTACCCCCCCCCCAATTGGGGGAAGTGCCTTGGTATATGATAGATATCATAGATATCTATGGCCGAATTAAGTAATTGTTATAATGACGCTTATTTTATTTTTACGAAAGAGGCAAACCTGCCTGGTTAGTTTCGTAGAAAGTGTTTTGAAAAGGATGACTTAACTAAAAGTAATATGTTCATTTTCGTAATTTATAAAGGATTTGGGTTTTAATGAATGGTCACCTATAATAGAAAGCTGTGTTATTGGGACCAAGGCGCTGACTATACTCAAATCTAGGGTATGCCAAATGGGCATTAAATTACAGTAATATGAAATTCTTAGTCTTAGCTTTCAGAATAGTCCGATCTCTCTCTCTCTCTCTCTCTCTCTCTCTCTCTCTCTCTCTCTCTCTCTCTCTCTCTCTCTCTCTCATAGTGTTATTGGCATGAATGGTAGCCGATGTAGAAACATTTATCGGGTGGTTTATATCTTGGTAGACAGTCTTCTATATTATCAGTAAATATAGAGATAAATAGCACTGTGTGGATACAACTTACTGAATGGATGACTAGAACAGAACAGTATGAGTTATCAGTCTTATGTATTGTGGTGGCATATTGGAAACGTCCTGTTAGGTGATCGCTAGACTGGGGTTAGTCCCGTTCAAGCTCGTTAGTGTCTTGTTGTGTCCCTTTAGATTTTGAGTGTGTCTAGGGCTGCCTGTTGAATCCACAGCAACCATTGCTTGGCCTCCCTGTTCTAAGATTGGGTGCTGATATGTAAATATGGTCAGTCTCTAGGGCAATGTCACTGTCCCTTGACTGCCATTCATGAGTAGCCTTTATACTAGTGTACACGACCCATCAAAAATAACGGCCAAATATTTAGGTATGTAATGTGTTTAGTTAGGCTACCCTTCATCCCCCTTCATTTTGCCTAATTAAAACACGACAGTTGCAGGCTACCCCTCTCACCAGGGTATGACTACTCCCTCTTCCCCTACCCTAGGGACGGAAAGAGTTATAAGTCTGGCAATGCCGATCAGTGACCGGAAAAAAAAAAACTTTGTTCAAACCCTTTTGCTCTTTACTATGGGTATTTTGTTTGGGCTTGCTGGAAAACCAGTGGTGGGGTGTTAAAAACAATCACCCCGCTTACACATACACACACAGGTCGGCTGCATACCCACTTTTGATCTTGGCTCAATAGTGCAGACTTTTCTCTCCTGTTAACTCCTACCATAACTGGCTATAAACTAAATTATGTACCCGTTGACCCTTATCATAACTGGCTATAAACTTTGTTCCAACACCTAATGCAAGCTATTTTGCTCTTTACTATAGATAATTTTTGGCAAAGCTGATTCTAGCCATAAAACGTTTTACTGAGGTATAACAACCTCCTGCTAATTTGCAAGAGTGGTAGACCAGCCACGTTGCTCACTCAAAACCTCCGGTGATAGTCACTTTTTCTTTTGGTTCAGTAGTGCAGAATTGTTGTTGCTCTTCTTTTAACCCTTTACATAAACTGGCTATTTGCTTTAATTTTCTTTTTTTCAGGGAGGGGTCATCTATCGGTGGAAGTAGTTCGGTTGATAACAGAAGTAGTCTTGGCTTCTTACTCGGTCATCTCGTTCCCTCCACGTTGTCTCTGCCTGTTTGGCCATCTTCAGAAGATGGAGATTCTCTCCCATTGCCACTGGTGGTAGTAACTCTGCCTTCCTTGGAGCCTTAGGGTCTCCCTTCTAAGGGACGGCTTCAGGGTCCCCCTTTTAAGGGACGGCTTCAGGGGCCCCCTTCTAAGGGACGGCTTCAGGGTCCCCCTTCTAAGAGACGGCTTCAGGGTCCCCCTACTAAGGGACGGCTGCAGGGTCTCCCCCCTTACTAAGGGACGGCTGCAGGGTCTCCCCCCTTACTAAGGGATGGCTGCAGGGTCTCCCCCCCTACTAAGGGACGGCTGCAGGGTCTCCCCCCTACTAAGGGACGGCTGCAGGGTCTCCCCCCTACTAAGGGACGGCTGCAGGTCCCCCCTACTAAGGGACGGCTGCAGGGTCCCTCCCCTACTAAGGGACGGCTGCAGGGTCCCCCCCTACTAAGGGACGGCTGCAGGGTCCCCCCTACTAGGGGACGGCTGCAGGGTCCCCCCCCTACTAGGGGACGGCTGCAGGGTCCCCCCCCTACTAGGGGACGGCTGCAGGGTCCCCCCCTACTAGGGGACGGCTGCAGGGTCCCCCCTACTAGGGGACGGCTGCAAGGTCCCCCCCCTACTAAGGGACGGCTGCAGGGTCCCCCCCTACTAAGGGACGGCTGCAGGGTCCCCCTTCTAAGGAACAGCTTTTGGAGGTGCTACAGTTAGGGGCACAGTAGGAGTGCTCACCTACCTCCTCAGGGGTTGACTAGTCTTCATCCAGAGCTTCATGTGGCCTTAGCTACAGCTATCTCTACATAAGCTCATTCACCCTTCATTCGTGGAGCGTTGCTGTACAACCAAGAGCAGTTGCGGACTTTTTTTCCCACAGAGTTACCAGTCGGATCCTTTTGAAGTGAACCCACCCTCCCCATCTGCTTCTTCATTCATTCGTGCAGCTCAGGTGTATGAACATAACAGTTTCAGACTGGTGCTTGTAGTCCCTATCAGTCATGGGATCCTTTCGTGGTGAGCCCAGAAGCTGATCACTGTCAGACTTGCATGCTTTTTGATTGTGACACACCCTCAGTTCTGCGCGCTGAGGTCTTGTAGCGTATGAAGCATTGAGCTTCTCTGCTTGTTGTTAAGCACCTCTCATCTGTGAGTGAGACCCTCCTCACCTGTGTGGTTGTTCCCTTGGCAGTTTTAGAATGTGTGCTTGTTTCTTTGGTGCCTCGGTCCAGCTCTTCGAACCAACCAGATAGTGATGCCTGTCAATCTCCCATTGTGCACCAAGGGCACAATTAGTCGCATAAGTAATAATCCATCAGGGTTATTGCCGCAGATGGAGATGCCGACTGCTTGTGATCGTCGCCTCACCCATCATACTCCTGGGTTATTGCTGCAGATGATGCCTGTCAGCCAGTTGTGGTCGAAGCCTCTCACCATAGTACAAAGCATTGAGTTTTGTTAGGAAAGGCCCTTTGTGTCCTCTGCCTTGGGCTTCCTCTCCTTAGAGAAGAGCCTGCCTTTCCTGCTGTGCATCTGTACACAAAGACTTTTTTAGCCTTGCTAGCCACCATGTGAGCTCATGCATCTCCTGAAGGAGTATAGAAGGCTACTCGCCATCCTATTGGACCGCTGACGAGTGGTTGTGCACAGACCCTAGTGTTGTGCACCTAGCTGAAATTGTGCAGGCAAGCTCCTCTCACTGACAAGGTTCTGTGAGAAACCTGTTTCATGCAGCTTCAGCACGTGGATGCACAGACCCTATTCATGCACAAGTTTTGCTCAATATTGGGTACCAAGACACTGTGTTAGCAAAGAGCAGGGTCAAGCTCTTCTTTCTGAAGAGTCATAGTGAGTTTCTGGCACGAGCTAGTTCGGTTGCACTTAAGCACACAACTTTACGACTGCTAGATCTTGCCAAGGAGGTAGAATCTGTTCTGGAAACAGAACCCTTCGGGGTTATTGGTGTAGATGGGGATGCCTCTCACCCTTGTTCCTCCTCTCACCCTTGTTCCCCCTCTCACCCTTGTTCCCCCTCTCACCCTTGTTCCCCCTCTCACCATTATGCCCCCATGGGACACTTGAGACGTAACCATGCGGATTTTTTGCCACAGATCTCCACTCGCTATTGGATAGCTTCGGAGAGCAATCATGGTGATGCCTGCCGACTTAAGATTGCCGCCTCTCGCCCTCTTGCCGTTGCAAGAGTCTTATGAGAATTAATTCTTCAGGGTTATTGCCTCGACTTAAAACTCCCTACGAGCTAGAGCTCTTCGGAGCAACCCTATGGTGTTGGCTGCTTCTGTGGTCTACACCTCGCCCCATCATGCCCTCAGGGCGCAACAAGTTGCACCAGACATAAGCCTTCAAGCTTTTTGCCACAAGCCTCAATTACCGATGAGATAGGATCAGCTTGTGCTTTGGTTCACGAGCGATGGCAATGTTCACTTGTAAGTGTGTCTAGTTTATCTCCTATCTGGCAAAATGGTGTCTGCGATGGTGGTCAAGGAAAGAGGCCTTGCACCACTCTCTCTCCTAAGAATGACTCGATAGTACAGAGCAAAATTTGTATTAGGTGTTAGAACAAATAACCAATTTGAAAGATTTTCTCCAAACTATACCAATCTTAAGATCTTGACTCTTCTGACCAGCCATCACCTATCTCCCTGTTAGTCCTGTCTGCAATCAAGTATGTAAGAACACCCTTCTTAAACACACTTGATTGCTGGTCTATGCCTACTAATTAGCAGCAGGTTGTTATACATCGTTAAAAATTTTTATGGCTTGCAGTTGCTGCCTCTCGCCACCATGCCTCTAGGGTGGAACGAGCCTTGACAAGTCTTGTGAGGCATAGGACCTTCGGGGTCATTGCCCCAGACTAATACCCTCTACAGGATAGGGGGAGCTTGTTGTGATGTTTGCAAGTGATGGCAGCATGCTTCTAAAGAGAAGGCCCATCTGCCTTGCTAGTTAACTTCAGTGTACACCACCACCTGCAGGAGTGAGCAAGGCAGCTTGTATATCTATAGCAGGTTCCTCGATTGTTTGTGCCCAGCTCTGCTGTGCTATGGCTCGCAGACAAAAAATTCCAATTGGGCTGGAGTTTTTTGTGTCGGCGAGCCCTTGTCCACCACTGGCTGGCGAGATGAGCAAGGGTCTGCTCTCTTCTGTGGCTGCGGATGCTACCTTGATGGTGCGCACAGGCACTTTGGCATGCTCGCCCAGAGAAGCTTTGGCATGCTTGCCCCAAGAAGTTTCGACTTCATCTCCTCGTAAATAAACACCTTGTTGCGGTTCCTGCAGCCATCCCTTTTGCGAAGGACGAGCAGTGGTTTAAAGATCTCGTAGAGCTGATGAAATAGGCAGTTAGCAGGCATGTCCCAGCGACTCGTGGGGTATAGGAGGACATATGTTCTCTTTTATTGAAGAATTCTTATCAAACCGCTCAATTAAAGTGAGAGTAGGGTCAGAACTATCTTCATCCTACATGCAAGAAGGCGGTGTCCCCCAAGGCAGCGTATTGAGTGTGACCTTGTTTGCTGTTGCAATTAATAGTCTCATTAGTCACATACCTCCTGGCATACAAGGATCACTATTTGTCGATGACTTTGCAATTTATTGTAGTGGATCATCTGCACTACAAGCATGCCAAAATCTTCAAATTGCAATAAATGCTGCTTCCGCATGGGCAAATTCTCGCGGATTCATGTTTTCTCCTCAGAAGACCAAAGCCATTCGCTTTACTCGTACTCGTAAAAGGGAAGAGATCCCCACCCTTTTCTTAAATGATTGTATTTTGCCATATGAGGATAGTGTCAAGTTTCTTGGAGTCATTTTCGACAAGAAAATGACATTCGGTCCCCATATAAATGACCTATCTATCAGGGTTAAGAAGTCACTGAACATTCTGAAAGTGATATCGCATTTTGATTGGGGTGCTGATAGAACAACTTTGCTTAGAATTTATACATCTTTGTGTCTGAGCAAGTTAGACTATGCATGCCAAATATATGGGTCAGCTACAAAGACTTTACTTGGAAAACTTGATATTGTTCACAATGCTGGGCTTCGCATCTGCACAGGTGCTTACAGAACATCTCCCATTGACAGTCTCTATGTTGATTCTGGCATACCTCCCCTTTCCATTCGCAGAGAGGAGTTGAGTTTGAGGTTTTTAGCTAGGTCCCTTGCTGTGAGAAACAATCCTAACTGTAAATATCTTAGGGCGCCTTTAGATCGGGCTCCTAACAGATCTAGAGTGCCTAAGCCTTTGGAAGTACAGCTGAAAAATGATGCTAGAGAAGTAGGCTTGTTAACAGCACAGATAGCAGAGGTAGGATATCCCAAGTCTCCTCCTTGGTGTAATCCACCTGTTAAAGTATGTTTTACGGCAGGAGGGAAAAATACCTTACCTAGTAGGGTAATGAAAAGTGAGTTTTTAAATCATGCTGCTCAACATCATGGGAAACATGTTTTTACAGATGGCTCCAAATCGGCTGCAGGAGTTGGAAGTGCAGCTGTGGTGGGGGATATTGTTATTAGAAGGAAACTCCCATACTCTTGTTCAATTTTTACTGCTGAGCTGTACGCAATAATTCTCGCAGTCCAACATATTTTTAAAAATGGCAACCAAAATAGTTTTTATACAATTTTTACGGATTCCAATAGTGTTTTACTCTCATTAAAACAAATTATGTCAGGCCATCATCTAGTACAAGAGGTGCAGGACTGGTTAGTACTTCTGCAATCTAGGAAGAGTATCAGTGTTCACTTCTGTTGGGTCCCTGCCCATGTTGGGGTGGATGGGAATGAACAAGTAGATAAGGCAGCAAAGGAAGCTTCAGGGCTAAGTAATCCATCACCCTTGAGTATTCCTTACAAAGATCTTAAAAGTGAGATTCATCTTTACTGTAAAAATAAGTGGCAAGCTCGATGGTCTGAACTGACCACCAATACAAAATTGAAACAAATCCACCCATTGGTGGATAAATGGTCATCTTGTAATTCTACAAGTAGAAGGGATACCATTATTTTAACTAGGCTGCGTATTGGCCATACACATGCAACGCACAAGTATTTAATGAAGAGTGGGGAAGGGAGACAGGCCCCTCTTTGTAATACCTGTCAAGTGACAATGGATGTTAAACATATTTTAGTCGATTGTCCTGTTTTTAATCTCCAGAGGAGGACACATTTACTCCAGGACAAACCGTTAAGAGATATACTGGGGGAAAACTGTAATACCCTGAACTTGAGAAAATTTATACAAAGTATTGGGTTATATTACGAGCTATAATTGATTTTATTAATTTATTTATTTATTTTACCCTTTTAATCCCTATTTATTTCACATCTAGATTTTATTGTATGAAAGTGTTACGATTTGTATTAAAGGTTAAAATGATACTAAATGGTGTGAGTGTACAGCTATGATTGAATGATTTTCGTTATACAGTATAGCGCTGAATGGCCTTTGATGCCCCAGTGCTTGGCTTAATGCCTAAATCCCATATTCAATTCAATTCAACCAGCGACTCCACCTCGGGCATGGGCTATGACGTTCCCTATTCCCTTTGATGTCGGGTGCTCCTGGGAGTCTGATCCTCCAGGTGTAGGAGCTGTCGTAAGGTAAGCTGCTCCTCCACCAGTGCCTAGTCTCTCTCCTCATCTGGGACATCTTTTAGTACCTACTTTCTCGCTCATTCTGGCCCTGATCCCGCATTGCAAAGACTGGCTATTATCCAAGTCGAACTGTCCAGTAGGAGGATAGTGCACAGGCAAGCCGAGCCTCCAGTAGATACCTTTGACCCAAGGACCACCAGGAGCCTCGATCTTGTTCAGACAATTACCAGCGATTTGAGTTTGACAACCGAACCAGCCAGTACTCTTGAAGCCTCCACCAGTTCTGAAAGTTCCTTCTCAGGCTTTGTGGCCTGTGAAGGTTCTTTGGAAGGAGAATACATCCCTCTTTGCTGCTTTCTCAGCCAAGCCATGGGAAAGGAAGGACTTAACACCTTGTGAAGACCTGGACCTAGAGGTATCCCAAGACTTAAGGTCAACAGAAGGGCTTCCCGAGTTCATTCAGTTCCAGCCAAGGTGTTGCCAGAGGCAGGGAACCCTCCCCTCTAGTTCACAAGTCCCTTTGATGAACCTGACCCAGCCCGGGCTCCTGTGTGAGAGTTTGGGTCTGGATCAGTGGCAAGACCTCATATCATGCAGGTGATGTGCTGCCAATGGCTGCTAGCACTAAGCTACAGCCTCAGAGCAAAATGAGTCTGACCATTCCTTTATGTAGGTCTTGGGCTGCATTAGGAATGAGTTGGAAAGACTAGGATAGTTAACGTGGTCCAGGAAGGTGAAGGGAGCCATTTAAGTCTTTGCCCAGGTAACTGGTACAATGAACTCTGTATGAGTAGGACACTCTTCTTTTACTTTCATTGTTTGTTCGGCAGGGGAAGTTTTACGTGATCATGACTGACAATCCTCCTCCCTCACTCCATTGCCATTGGACCCTGTAATTGCTTCTGACGAGTACTCAATCAAAAAAATTGGCAGCATAACCTGTGACGTTCTCGGCGGAGGAAACCTTGATGAAGCCTTGAATATGTGGATTGCAAAAGCTTCTCTGCAAGCCACTTCATGGATTGACTTTTGTTTTGGTTGCTTATCTGATTGCCAATGAGGATTTGGCAAAACCAGCTAACTGGGAAGTATTGAATACCTTTTTGCTTTTCAAAGCGAGGGCGGTTGAGTTTCTCACTTATAACCTTGCCAACTAGGGGACTAACTGGCTCTTTAAGACGCGAGTTCTCAAAACCCTTTATTAGACAGGTCCCAAAAAAAGAAGAGTGCTCAAGTTACGTAACTCGTGGATGGAGGGTCCTTCTCTGTTTAACTAGGAAAGCCTCGACAAAATAGTGGAGCACTAGTGGAAGGTGAATAAAGACACACTCCTCCATAGGGCAGTGACATTTCATCCTTACTCCTCAGTGTCACCGGCATAGAGATCGTCCCATCAACAAACAAGGACATATGAGGTCAACAGGTTCTAAGCAATCCACTGTGAAGAAGCAAGCTCAGAAGTATTCTTTCATGGCAAGGGAATATAGGGGTATAGGTGGAATACTTAGTGGTTCTCATTAGGGTGGGGCATTCCTCCCACCTGCCACCGGTGGAAGCCTGCCACCGGTGGAAGGATGGCGGAAGAGCAGGTGGCAGAGATAGTTCTACGGAGCCAAACCTTGGACGGTCTGTTTGCCATGCAGGGTACCACATCCTGTTCATTCTCTCCCCCCCCTCCCCCCTCCCCCCTCCAGTGACTAGTCATCCAATGATGTTATGTTCCTTTGTGTAGGAATCAGCAAAGGAATGCTCCCTTCAGATAGAAGTCAGAACATGTTGGAAAAGAACCATCTACAAGAGGTCCTAGATGGGTCCCCAGTTTTCTACAGTAGTCTCTCATGTAGTGAAGGCATCTGGAGGCAGTCATCGACCTCTCCACCTTGAACAGGCTTGTTCTACAGACCCCGTATGACAGGCTCATACCAAGGGACTTTGTTAAAAACACTGCATCTAAAAGATGAGTACTTCCAGATCACAATCCACCTATCGTCAAAGAAGTCGCTAAGATTCATCCTATACAACAAGATATACTAGTTCAAGGTGCTTTGCTTTGGCATGTTCACAGTACCTAAAGTATTCACACTCAGCCTGGGCTCATGCGAACATCTGTAGTATTTTACATAACCTACACAACTGGTTGATTCTAGCAGACTTGGAGACCCTTCTCAAACACACAGGCTTCTAGCCTGAAGTCACTATCTGGGGATAGTGATAAACCACAAGTCGTCCTCTCAGCAACCATCTCAATGGCTTGTGTATCTCTAGATGAAAATACACTAAAATAGGCAAGGTTTTTCCATTCAAAGACAGTGGAGAGACTAAAAGGGAGTGGCACGTCCCTTCTTAAGTGAGACTTGATTACAAGAACACTTGTGGCAACTCTTGTTAGGGCACCTGATTTCCTTGGAATGCCTGGTCCCTCCAGGAAGTCTTTTGATTTGATATCTCCAGTGGCAACTGAAATCTCTCTGGTCTCAGCACAGGGATCCGCGGGACTTAGGTGCTGGTCGCTTTAGAGAAAAAGAGACCTGGGTTAGTGGGCAGATGATACTAACCTATTCAGAGGAGTAGACCACTACCTCCCCAGTAATCTATACTCTTAATGGATGCATCAAGAGGGGTGAGGGCTTGCCTGTTACAACGTGACCCTAGGATTATGGTCTGAATCAGACTGGCAGGGCCTCATAAACTTTCTGGAAATAAGGGCAGCCTTTCTAGCCCTCAAACACTCAAAAGCTCCTTTCAGTTCACTTTTAAGTGTTGATAAGCAGCAACATGGCAATAGCGGCCTATCTAAACAAGCAAGGAGGTACTTTTTCACAGTAGCTATGCCATCTGGCTGTAGAAATCCTAAGATGGACAGAAGAAGACTCGATTGCCCTATCAGGCTGTTTCTTTGATGGCAAGAAAACCTGTCGGAGCAGGAACTCTGATAATTAGCTCGGTGGTCTTTGCTTCTCGGGTAACCAACAGTCTTGACTTTGTGGGTTCTCAGAAGTCAGGCCTGTTCACAACGTCCCTAAACTAGAAGACTTCGATGTACTGCTCGCCAGAACTGGATCTCCAGGCAACCCTTTAAGATGCCTTCCAACATCCATGGGACAACCTGGATATCTACACCCTATCCCTTCAGAAGGTAAGGGCATCAAAAGAGCTGTTGATAACCCTTACGGCTCTGTTTTTAAAGAAGAAAAATAGTTCCTGGACACACTACTATTTATCAGATACCTAATCTCCTCTGATAACCTCACTTAGACACAGTATTCCACAGGGCACTCGCTTCCCTACCACTTAACGCCGAGCAAAAAGGATGTCTGGATACCTCTTAAGTTATCTATTGCTGTACTTCAAGTGAAGTGAGCCATCTTCTATGGTTGGTGTTGTGGAAGGCAGATCGCTCCTCTGCCACTCTTCCCATGATAGCAGAGTTCCTACTTTACCTTGAAGGAAAACCTCTGTTCAATCTTGGCGGTGGAAGGCTGCCACTCACACTTGAGTCTTGTATGTAGACTAGATCGAGTTTTAACATTCTTCCACGACGGAATTCTCTCATATGGAGTTTTGAGCTTAATTGCCCTCAGTCGGAAGTTAGACCACCTCTTTGGTACGTAGTATGTGTACTACAATCCCTGAAAGGGGAGCACCTTACAAACTGTTACATCAATCATATGACATTGACCTTAAGACTGTCTTTCTTCTTGCCCTATTCTCGGCCTAATGGGTCAGCGAGTTAATAAATGGTCTTGACTACAACATTGCCCATTCAAGGGATGGGGCCAGTTAATGTTCAACTTAGTCCCTGAGTTCGTTGCTAAGAATGAATCTGGCTGTAGTGAACTCTAGGTTTGGAGCCTTCCTGATTTCCAGGCTCTGTCATGTAACCGATTATCCTGATTAACTGTTATGTCCTGTGAGTCTTGATCTACTGTTACTATGTCTGTGAATACGGAGGCGCTACATCAAATGGACCTCTAGAGCTCGCCCGCACATCAGACTTCTTGTCAGCACGTGCAGGTACAAGGGGGTCACAAAGAATACAATGTCTGCTTGGATTATCCAAGTTTATAGAGCAAGGACTGAATCCTGATCATCCTCCAGGAGATCTTAGACCCAGAGCTTATGATGTTGAGGGCATCAGCACATCCCTAGCATTTAAAAGAAATTTTTCTGTGGCGCAGGTTCTGCAAGCTGGTCCCTGGAAATGTCTGAATACATTCTCAGCATATTACCTGTAAGATGTAACCCACCGGAACTGGGCCATAGGTCCTGTGGTAGCAGCATAGCAGGTGTTGTAAGCAACTTCAGCTCCATTACAGGACTCGTAGCAGTCAGTCGAGGGCAGACATTACCCAGGGTTCACCTGGGATGAACATAGCGAATAACTGGCCAATTCATCTTCCCTCTTGAAAAACTGCAAGCTGGCTTATTTCAGACTGCAGGTATGAGACAATTTCCCTTGTGTAGCCTGAAATATTACATTTTCTGTCTTCCCTAAAAGGAAGTCAGGCCATGTCTAGGTTAAGTGAGAGGAGTGTTTAGCACAACGATAATCTTATCTGGTCAAGTCAAGTGGCTAAAGTTTCCTCACTTTCACCACCAATACCAAGCCATCCACTCATAAGAGTCGAGAGTTCATGAGGTAAGAAGGGTGCCCCTCTGTCGCACCTCTGGTTTATTTCTCCTCAATTAGATTTTGGACTTGAAATATTAAATTTGGAAGTAATTTGTATTTTCCTAACCATATACTGTAAACCTGAGCCCTTTAGTGTACTCATACTTGGCCTGCCATTACCTATCCCCTTGAAAGTCCTGCCAGCATGAAAAGTGGATACAGTATACAGTCTTGAGTGTGTGACACAGTTGGTTGGTCAGTGAAGGGGGGTGTATACCTTGTGATAAAAGTTGGTTCTTTGCCTAGCAAGCTGGAACTGTCAATATTAAAGAGCTTTCGCAGTTCAGAGAGAAGAGCAATAATGGTGTAGACCAGACTGTTCCAAAGACAGTGCGACATCACAACCTCAGACTTTTCAATACTCCTTAATACTCTTCAATCATAAGCAATAGATTATCTGGCTCCCTTCCTGTCTTCATATGTCATATATGTTCCATCTGCAATTTTTCCAGGAAAGTATTCGGACATCAAACTATCGTTCCTGCTTGGTATAACACTGTTGCTTTCTGGACAGATGTTCTTCATAGACATGCCAGTCACAACCAAATACAGTACACATTTAACGAAGATGCCATTTCTTATAACTTTCACATAAATTAGGATTGACTATTGAAGTGTTCTACTTAAAATGAGCTGTTGCCATTTTGTTTTAAACATTGAAATGTGCTTTATATTTCCTTGATAATAAAAGAATTTCACTTATAGCCAGCAATAACTAGGGGAAATCAGCAATTCGGTTGCTCAGGCACTCACGATAGCAGTGACAGTTCCAGATTGAAAAAAAATATCGGCAATCTTCTAGAAGAATTGGGTGAACCAATTTCACTGCCACTGTTAATAAACAGGTTTTATTGGCTCTTGGATATTCAGTTATCAGCTCTTGGATATTCAGTTATCAGCCTTATATATGCACATAGGAACTTGCTATACTCATACCGAAACCTGACCCTTCTTCAAATGATCTACCAGAATGGTCATTATGGCTCTGGAAACATCTGGCACAATCTGTGTGGTATGTACATAGATCATATACACTCCCAATTACACACACTTGCTGGAGAGGGATTATTAATCATTTAAAAAAAAATTTCTTCAGAAGATTCCATTTTTACTTTACCAATCATCATTGAACCAGGATGGCAGTTTCCCCAGTCACTTTGGCTCATTTTTAAAAATATGTTCATTACATTTAGTCATATAGCCTACATTTCTTTGACTTTATGTAGAGGAAATATCACAAGGCATTTATGATTTGGATCTCGTAAGATTTTGGCGATAGGGCAAGCACTGGGGAAGAGTTGGCCATTCAACAAAAAGGTGTAATTATAAGGAAACATACAGTTCTATTAATTGTTAGTCTAAGAGGTTGGTCAGAAAGATGGGAGAAACCATACAGGTACAGAGGCAGAGTATTAGGCTTAAAGCAACTAGGGGCCAAAGGGGAACCATGCGAAGACCATTCAGCATAAACTATATGATTTTCACTAGCAAAATGTTGATTGGTGGACATTTTGAAAGCTTTAATTCTTCCTCTTATTTTATCTAGTAGGGTCCATTAATTGGAGGCCCATACTGTCGATCCTTTTGGAATGTAGGAAAGCACAATTTTTTCCTGGCGACCATATTTATAAAATTGGTTTAGTTATTTCATATTCACATTATTCAACCTGATTTCTTTTATAAATCAGCTGCTGAATCTCATCTCAATTTGTTGGGTAAGAACTTGGTCTATTGAATTTATTTTTCCTTCTCTAAATATTACTCTTCAGGCACAGTCATTAGGTTAGTTCTTTATGAATTTTGCTTAAGAATTATAATTCTGACCATCCTTTGCATTGAGATCTCAAACTGTACCATCCTGTAGCGTACATTGTACTATGTATACATTTAAGTGCGCCCTGCCATCACAATCATAAGGCTCGAATATGCAGTATTCTTTATTTATTTTTTTTATCTGTTGTGACCTTATTGTGGAATGACTGACTGATGAGTTATCTGGCATCCTGACATTAAGGTCATTGACGCTGAAATATTGATCTTCCTGATGCGACAGTTAAATTGTTGGAGCTTAGTTTAAACTTACAACTCCTGTTTTATGGTGAAGTATTCTATACTTTGTATCAATAACTTTTAACATATAGTTTGTCGTTAATTCCTTTCCTCATTTCCTTTCTTCATTGGGCTATTCTTTGTTGGACCCCTTGGGCTTATAGCATCCTGCTTTTCCAATTAGGATTGTAGCTTAGCTAGTAATACTGCAATAATTATTATAATCCTGTCATGAAGCTTTTTTTTTATTAATTATTATTTTTTACGTAAATTTAAATTGTGCAATTCCAATCCTACCATAAACTGCATTAATGAACTTATCAATATTGCTAATGTGTCTGGTTGATTTAATTAGTTTCCTTCACACTTGGAGTGGATTTGGGACATACAGGCTGATAATGCAATGAGGCTATACAGCACTATGGTAAGTTTACAAGTAACATTTTAGGTACTTAAATAGATTTTTAGTTAATGCATGTGTTAAGAATTTTATACTTTGAAATTATTCAAGATTAGATGTCTTTCCATATTTTCATCAGTTACCTGTACCAGTTTTGTAATGGAAAAGAGCCCTTGCTTTTTGAAAAAAAAAAAAAAAAAAAAAAAAACTTTTATGACTGCGACATAAGTTCAGAATTACTTAATTGGCTGATTTGATAGTATATTTTCAAAATAAAACTCCCCAATAATTCATTTCCTCCACGTACACCTATTGATGCAAAGGGCCTCGGTTAGATTTCACTATTCGTCTACCTTGAGCTTTTAAATCAATACTTGGCCATTCATCTACTTCACACTTCATAGTTTTCAGTCATGTAGGTCTGGGTCTTCCAACTCTTCTAGTGCCTTGTGGAACCCAGTTAAAAGTTTGGTGAACTAATCTCATTTGGCAAGTGCAAAAAGCATGCCAAACCATCTCCATCTGCCCCTCACCATGATCTCTTCCACATATGTCACTCTAATCTCTTCTAGTTTCATTTCTAATCCTGTCCTGCCATTTAAATTTCA
The DNA here is from genome assembly GCF_036898095.1 of Palaemon carinicauda. Classification (NCBI taxonomy): domain Eukaryota; kingdom Metazoa; phylum Arthropoda; class Malacostraca; order Decapoda; family Palaemonidae; genus Palaemon; species Palaemon carinicauda. The sequence goes on along the minus strand of NC_090734.1, from coordinate 118,529,239 downwards.
GTATTCTTCTGAGGGCTTTGTTCTCAAATCTACAAAATCTGTTAGATATTATTACAACAAAAATTAACTTTGGTTGTATAGATTGTGAGCTTTAAATCAAGATAAATACTAAATTTTATTATTTTTTTGACAGACTTGAAGTAAGATGTTGCCAAATGGAAAAACAAGAAGCTTGAAGTCTTATTTGTGTACAATAGCGACGAGATTCTTTTATGCCATTGGAACCAGTTTTTAAGCATTAATTGCTGTAGTGGCTAATGTCCAGCTATAAATGACAAGGATTATTATTACTTTGTTGATATTTGTAAGTGACTATACGGTACTTTAAATACTTTTTCCTGCACAATTTCCTACACAATTACAAACCATTGTTGTTTACTATAGAAGAATAATAGCGAAGCTGGAATACTTAAGTTAAAACTTAACGGAGTAGCAACCGCCTGGTAGTTTCCCTGCCAGCAGTGGGAGGGGGCTCTCTCCCCTTTCTCACTGTAACCTCAATTGGATTTCAGCCGTTAGAGGGTACACTTCTTCCTCTGCAGGAAACTTTGGCAGTTTTTGCTTTGGAAATTTTCTTACATTTTTCCCTTTTCATCCATGTTTGTGAGACTACTAATCATGCATATTTTATTGTAGTTTGACCTCTTGATAACGCGTGTTGATGGTCCTTTAATTACATCCGTACCTGGTGACCATTGGGGTTGAGAGGTCATCCTTTAAAGGGAAGTAGTTCTGGGCGATACAGATCCCTTCACCTGAAGGGTCCTTGAGACTGCTTGCAACCTTAACCTTTCTTCTTTGCCATAAACTTTCCTCCAGAGGCTGGTCAGAAAAGAGGAATTTCATTATTTTTTTTATGAACCTTGAGGCTGGGAGTTTTTCTAGCTTCTCTTGGTATGAGACTAATTCCCATGAGGGATTTTTGTTTTTTAGTTTTGACGTTGCGATGTGGCGAATTGAAGAGAGGATCCCAAAGCACAGGCCAACCACCCCGGAAAGTTCCTTGTGATTCTCAAGGTTCCTCTGCAAGGTTTCATGAGAGGTGTAGCATCTACAGGTGCTAGCGGTCACTCCTGCCCAGGGATGTTCCCTGGACACTTGATCGCCTCGACGATACCCTTCTTGGTGGACTAGGCTAACATTAACTTCAAAGACTGGTACCTTCTCAGCTGTAGCTCCAGTCTTCACTCTTATGGAGGTCATTCTCCAGAGTTCTAATGCTCCTCGGAGCATGCTGTCAAGGATGCTCACCTTCCTATTTTGCTCTTCTAAGGACAAAGATCTTCGCCGCCCATGAGCTTTCCTTCCTCCTGATCTTCGGGGACCTTCTATATCTGGCGAGTAACTTGGAGGATGTTTTCAGTTGCAGTACAGTCGTCGTCCTTCGATGTGTCGTCCTCCAAATCCATCCTCATTGGAGGGGGATCTGCTACATTTGTCATCCTTCATCCTGACCTGCAGGGAACTTGGGGAACTTCTGTACCTCCAATAGATTTGAGGACCTCTCATCAGGCAGCACTCGTCAGGAGGTCCTCCTCCAGAGCATTGCTCTTCAGAACATGCTCACAAGATTGCTTGTCAATGTCCTGATCCTTCCTCTTCCGAGGAAAATCACTGAAGCTTCTGGTGTCCTTCCCGAGGTTCATGGAATTTCTAGATTTGCTACGACGTCAAAGATATTCTCTTCAGGCATCATTTTTCAGGCGGCCCTCCTCCATGCTTACAAGGTTGCTTGTCATTCTTTAACCTCCCTGCATAGAACTTCAAGCTTCTTCGTGTGACTTTGTGGACCATCTTAGCTGTGGTTCTAGATGTCCTTCAGAAGGTTCTCCTCCAGACCTCTTGCTCTTTGGAGCTTGGTCACAAGGTTGCTTGTCAGCCTTGTTCTGAGCTTTTCTCCTTAGGGGAAGAACTCGGACACTTCTGGTGTCTTTTTCCTTGACCTTGTGGAACTTTGTCTTGTACCAAGTGACTAGTCTTCCTTTAGGAAGATTCAGTGGGAGAGTTGTCATCCCTGGCTCCTTCCTGAGGCAAGCGTCTCTCAGTCTTCTTCCAGTCTCTTGCTCTGGTTCTTTCTGCCGCCCCAGGTTTCTTCGTAGACTCCAGCATAGTCCCCATCCCTATCAGAGGGAGAGCCTCTACGCTCCATACTGTCGCTCTCCTGTTTGCACTTCACCTGGATGCACTCTTGCCCTCCCATTTGCACTCCACCTGATTGTGCTTTTTCTTGATGCATGCGCCTTCCAGTTCTCTACAAAGTGTCCATGGATAACCCTCGTCAGCTGCCACATGGTTAGTCGCGCAGCGCCAAACCTGATTCAGCCTACATTTTCATCTCGGAGATGTTGTTTTCTAGACACGCTGCTAGAGACACCACGTCGAGAGGCACTTTCTACTGTTAAGTACTCGAAGGTGCATCTCCAAATATTTCTCTTAGGCGCACCTTTTCTAGATGCGCCTTGCAGGAGGTACAGCTACCAGCATTGCATTATCGCCTAGCTCTCTCCTCTCGTTAGTGGAAGCTTGCTCACCAAGGAAGATGCGAGGGGCATACTTCGTAGATGAAACAGTAAAGTTAGGACAGTTGCATCTAGTGGCTTAGCAACTTAAACACCTGATTTAAGTATTCTTCCTCAGGGTCATAGAACCACCAGAGAGCTCTCCTCAGATTAGGAGAGACCATGGAACTTCCCCAGCCAAGGACCAATTGGAGAACAGTTAACTTACATCCCGAACCTGAATAGTCTTGTTCTAGAGGGATAGTTTTTAAACTTTGTCTAACAAGGATAGCTCATATTGCAGAGGAATTTATCTCCCAGCTCATGTTAAATGTCAAGCTGATGCTTCATCTCCTGATGAGAAAGAAGGATCCCGAAGCACAGGACAACAGACCTGTAGACTTCTTTTAAGGATCTTTAGGTTCCTTTGCATAGTATTGTGCATGAAGTAACATTACACTAAATCCTTCCTGTAAGGGAAGCATAGAGGTGCAAGGTCAAAGGACAAAGTCCTTTGCCTTGTAGTCATCGCCACAAAGGGACGCTACAGGGTCTACTGTTCTGGATGAGAAGCTCTGATTTAGTCCCTCCTGCTCCAGAAACGTTCCCTGAACTCTTTGACATCTTGGTCTTTGTCTTTCAAAGGATGGCAGCACTTTTTTTTCATCATAGCCTGCTCCTTGTTTACGCTCTCCTCTTCAATTAGTGCAAAAAGTTATTTGACTTCGTTCCCCCTCAGTACAAATAAGATCGGTCCCCCCGTTACAAGTCTTTTTGACTTCATTCCCCCGAGGCACTTATAAGATCAGTCCCTAGGAGGAATTGTTGTTTCACAGTCATTAGTCACAATTTCCCTGTTAAACATTGCTTGAGCATGACTTAACCAACCAATACTTGTCCTGGCAGACTTCTGTTTGACTAGTGCAAGATAAATGTTGGAGTCTCTTAAATGTTTCCTAATTAGGTTAACTATTTTTACCATTGCCTCGGCCTTACTACTGCCTTTGATAATAAGGTGACGTTTGGTCAGTGTTCCATTCTTCTGAAGTTCTGGATTTTGCAGCTAGTGAACTGTGAACCATTGTTACTCGCCAAAGTTAATACTTCTGAATCTAGTACAAACCTTCTCTATTCCATGAGTAAAATTTCATAAGAGATGAACAGTATATTGGGAGGAGTGATGGAAATGGAGGTACAGTGAACAAGAAGGAGAGGGAGACCAAAGCGAATGTGGATGGACTGTATCAAGGATGACCTTCGATCAAAGGGATTAACCGGTGAAGAAGTGTGGGACAGAGGTAGATGGAGAACGCTGGCCAGAAACATCGACCCCACATGAAGGTGGGAGGAGATTTCAGGTACTTGTACTCGATAAAATTGGTATGAATGTTGACAAATAAATTGCATCTACAGTATTCTTCCAGAGTTTACTTGCTAAATCATGTGATGAGTGTTTATTGCCTGTTGGCTGGCTTCAGCTCTTAGTAACTGAAAAATCATTTGCCATAGTTTCAACTTTTAGCATTGCAGGCCAATAAAGTTTTTTTTTCACCACCTCATTGTTTTTGGAGCATTGTGAGAAGCATGCAGTAGCTTTTTGATCACTGGACCATTATCATTTTTGTATAAAGACTTAACCTCTATATATATCATTTTCATATGCTAATATGTTGAATGAAAGTTTTGGCTTCATCAGCTACCTGATGTCTGGACTTGTATCAGTTGTTGAGAGGGGATCATTTGCAGTTGCCTCCTGAATTTCTTCCATTCTCTTGTCAGGTACATCATGAGGTGTATATGAGAAAATTCTTGGATCAGGCATTTCACCCCTCACCTGGTTACATGACTGGTTTTGGCAAAATAAGTTGTTTATGGTCATTGTAGATTCTCTCCTTTCTTTCCAAGGTATACTGATCAAACTTCTCTAATCTGAATACTATTGGCAAAGTTTCTTCGAGCTGAGGCCATCCCCATTCATTCGATTGGAGATTTCTTGAAGCATGCTCCATTAGCGTTCATCCTGGAGTAGTAAAACTTGTAGGCCCTTTTCCTGAATTATGTACTTGGAGAACCAGTTCCATGTCAGGATCGTGAATTGAAAGTACAGAAGAGTTGCATGTCTGTTTTACTTGCTTGAAGGCTTAATCACATTCTTCAGACCAGACACAATCAATCTTTGTTTCTTTCTAACTTAGGGATTGGCTATAGGTCCTAAGCAAGGTTTGGAATGAAGAGCTAAATATTGTACCACACCACTGACAACTCTATTTTCTGGGTTCAGCATTTGTCTAATTACCTGAATTTTTCATCGCTAGTCTTGCTGTCCGTTGTCAATCTGTGCCAAGGAAATTCAATGTCACTGTTTCAGGTGGATTTTCTCTTCAGTTCAGTTCAGGATAATGTGCTGCTTGCATCGTTGTAGCAGGTTGTCAAGATTCAATACATGATCCTTTTTGGATTCTTGATTAGTGTTTCCACATATCTCAATGATACATCAGCTATGCAGGTATGCAGGCATTACCATCCAGATCAACAAGTGCATGATGAAGTTTCATTTGAAATATCTCTTGATACTTTTAGACCATATGGAAGCCTTGTTCATCGAAATCTTCCCTGAGGTGTTAGTAGTCAGTTTTGATGATTCTTCATAAACTTTAAACTTGCAAAAGTGCTTTTTTTACTTCTATATTGCTGGAAAAAAATTTCATTGGTATTATTGGTAGCGTTCTTGTTGTAGAGCTGTATATAGTGATTGAAGGTAAACACACTTTCTTTCCTTATTTTCCTGTTTGGCTTTCTAGCAGCTGCCATTTGGGAAACCCATTTAGTCTGTTCCTCTGTTGCAACTGGAAATTAGCATTTTACCGGTTCATTCACCACCTGTATAAAAATAAGGATATTTCTGCATGGCAGCGTATTTGGAGTCGTTGATGGGTCGACTGTCAAAATCACTAAGATCCCCTAGCTCATTATTTGCTTTGGTGCTAGCAGCTTTCAATTGGTTATAAAGCCCTTTTCTTGTATCCACATCAGATTGATTGCAGGAGACTACCAACAACAAAAATAACACTGCATGGTCTTCCTTAGTTAGTTACAAAGAGTTTATCATCAACAAAGTAATTTACTTCTGCATTGTTCCACAAGTAGATTTTTTTCTCTAAACTAAGTGTCTGTGGGTACATAGTGTTAATACAGTACTGTACAGTTGACTGTTGCACCAGTGTCTAGCAAAAATTGGATGTTGCAGTCATTGACTCTCGTAATGAATAGTCTGTTTCATCTTGCTGTGCAAAGCACCTTTCTCATTGCTTTTGTCTTAGTTCACTACTATCTGTACCTTTAGTCTTTTACACTTTACAGGAAAGGGTGCAAACTTGGCCATATGCAGGACAATTATCTTTTCCAAAAAGCATGACTTTGTCCACAAAGTTTGCAGTTTATTACCATCTTTTAATTTTGTGGTTTTACTGCATTCTTCATCTCCAATTTCTTCTGACTTCTTCTGCTCCCTTTGAATTTGCCCTTTAGTAGCCATTTGTCCATTTTTTTTCTTTTCCACATCCATCACCTAATTACCTTGTATAAATAATAAGTTATTCCTACATGGATAAAAACTTGTCATTTGTATGGGTTGCTCCTAGTCTCGTTTTCTACGACCAGACAATCAAAGGAAATTGATTGCAGCATACATCGTTGCTAAGCAACTACTGCGCATGTGGCTCGGAAACCCTGTTCATAATGCTTGGTTGCTTCCGCACAACACTCCTGATCGTGAAGTTTGGAAGAAGTACCTCAACATCCTATCTAAGATAGACTTTTGCTTTCAACTCTTACCCTTTTGTGTTTATAGCTTGTAACTTGGATATTTTCTTCCAGTCACTTGCATTACTCTTCATTATCCGTTAAGAGTGAGTGCATACAGTAGTCTCGTAAGGTTATGGACTGATGGGTAAATAGACTGTCTTCTTTCTCCCTTCATGCAATTCAGAGGGACCTTGAGCTGGCACTTATAGAAAACACTGACTACAGTAGCTTGTGTGCCATGAGCCAGGTCACAGCCTAGTACCCATACTTATAAAGGGGTAACATGTGAATGATTTCCCAGAGAATTTTTTTTTTTTTTACTCTTGGAAAAATTTCCAATCAGTATTAAAACGCTACTTGTGTTCCCATTTGTGGAACTCCGAGTCTAGATGGATTTTCCCCATTGTCCTGAGGCAGCCTTTTCAAAAGACTATAATTTTCAGTCTCCAACACGTTCTCACGAAGTTGGCTCCCCTCATACTTAAGGGCTCCTAAGTTCAGATGTCCTCTACAGTCTTGAGGACACACTAGCAGTTTATGACAAGGGTGGTCTCACTGCTTCGGCTGCGTCCACACCCCAAACCTTACCAAACCCTGTGATTTTGTTCTGTCCTCTCCTCCCAAGCCTATGAGAGGTGGGCCACTTAACCCATCCCCCATGAATATTCCTTACAGACACCTTAAAAGTATGATACATTTTCACTAAGAATTAGTGGCAGGCTTGGGCTGAACTGATCACCAACACAAAATGGAAAGAAATCCACCTTTCTGTGGATAAATGGGTCATCTTCCAATTCTACAAAGGGACTGCATATTGGCCTCACATATGCAACCCACAGTTATTTATTTAAGAGTAAGGAAGGGACACGTGCCCCTCTTTTTAATACCTGTCAATTGACAATGGATATTAAACACATTTTAGTTGATTATCCTGTTTTTAATCTTCAGAGGAGGACATAATTTACCCCAGGACAAACCTTCAAGAGATATACTAGGGTAAAATTGTAATACCCTGAACCTTTAAAAATTTATAAAAGTGTATTTGGTTACATCATGAGTTTTAATTTTTTTATTTATTTAATCCTTTTAATCCCTCCTTATTTCACATTTTCTGGGTCGAACCTGTGGCGCCCGGTGAAAAGTCCTTCTTGTACATCTTTTCTGATAAAACCTTCCAATTATACCAGAGAAAGATAAAAGCATGGAATGCTGAGGTTACAACCCTCGCGCGAGCACCTTTTGGGTGTCGTGTATAAAGCAAAGGCGCGTGAAATCCACTATTCACAGGTTGTCTTCCATTTAGTTAATTCCTTCGTCAAAGGGATGGGCCGATACAGAGGCCCTAGACACACCCCCATCGCCGCACCACCCACGCCACGACGCGAGCGCCATCTGAA
>NC_090734.1:118519872-118521040 GCF_036898095.1 Palaemon carinicauda | reverse complement strand
CCTTTGAGCTAAGGATGGGGCTTTGGGGGAGCCTATAGGTCTATCTGCTGAGTCATCAGCAGCCATTGCCTGGCCCTCCTTGTTCCTATCTTGGGTGGAGAGGGGGCTTGGGTGCTGATCATATGTATATATGGTCAGTCTCTAGGACATTGTCCTGCTTAATAGGGAAATGTCACTGTCCCTTGCCTCTGCCATTCATGAGTGGCATTTAAACCTTTTATAGAAATACCATAAACAGACACGAGTGGAAGGATATTTCTGAGGCCTGTGTCCTGCAGTGGACTAGCAACGGCTGATGATATATATATATATATATATATGTGTGTGTGTGTGTGTGTGTATATATATATATATATATAGAGAGAGAGAGAGAGAGAGAGAGAGAGTTTCTACATTAGTTACTTTATCGAACGGATGACCTCGGTAAAACGACCACAGGGAAACTGCGATAAATTTACCCACTCGACCTATATCAACCTCATCCCAGCAAGTGAATTTCAAGCCTTTTTACCTGATAACCCCCCCCCCCCCTTATTTTACCTTTAGACCCCCTTCCCTTTTTCCCCCTCCTGGTTATCGCTGGAGAGGTAGGGGTGGAGGGGAGGACCCAGGGCCAGAAGGGAATGGCGTTCCCTGCAGTAAATTACCCCAGAAGGATATATTGTGACCCGCCATGACGGCACCGACCAGCCCCGCCAGGTCAAGGCGTAGGTCTCTCTTTTTATGTCTTGGAAGAGACGGGGTCTCATTTGGGGGGGGCCTACATTTTTCATCCAATTTCCAAGGCTCGATGCTTTTTGGATTTTTCATTTATTAGCGATTGAAGGGACGGCTTGTGTGGTCTCTTGTGACAAGCAGGTTGCGTTCGAGTCGTCCACTCTCCCAGTTTGGTCGAAAGCGGGTGTTTATAAGGTGCGTTCACTTACAACTTGTTTTTATTTATTTCGGAGTTCTTAAACGAATCGTCAGTGTCTATTTCTTTATTGTCATTAATATTATTATTGTTATTATTATTGTGATGGCGTTATTCATATACTGTTCTCCAGCATATATTCATCGAAAGATACTTGAAAAATGAAAATCTTCGTAAAGGAACGCTGCCGTGAGATTAACCGATCCATTAATTGAGCAGCGTCGCCATGAATTGCCCCAAGATTATATATTCTCA
>NC_090734.1:118502372-118514872 GCF_036898095.1 Palaemon carinicauda | reverse complement strand
GACTTCCAGCGGATGTAGTAAACAGTAACACAGTAAACGAATTCAAGAATAAGTTAGACAAGATCATAAACACTCGCTAAACGTTTAAGCTAGTTCTCACTACCCAAGAGCAAATGGAGTCTCCGCAGATGGACTAAAAAGTCTTTGAGACATCCAAAATCCTTGTAACTCTCTCTCTCTCTCTCTCTCTCTCTCTCTCTCTCTCTATACTTAAGTTTTTATTCTTAGAAGTGTTCTACGACCCGATGTCTTTTTCTTCAGTACGATTTTTTTTCTCCATTTATTATCCAGAGGGGTTTCGATAGAAAAGGGGTAGCAAGAGTTTAATCATTAAAAGAGAGAGAGAGAGAGAGAGAGAGAGAGAGAGAGAGAGAGAGAGTCCCTGTGTAAAGGGAAATCGTATACATCATCATTTGCACTGTCAAAATTGAATCTAGGAGATTTAGGAAAATAAAACTGAAGCGAATGTGAAAAGTTAAATCAAATAGAAAGTGACCATTGGTTGTAAAGAATAAAATATATATATTTTTTACCTTTATCATGAGTTTCCTGATTTTTTGCATATGGTATTTTTTATGTACGGAATAGATATTTTTCACCAATAACAGTAAGTATCCTTACTTCATTATATAGAGTTGAATTGAATAATCAAGTGATTCTTTACCCTTTCTTCGCGCATTGTCATCTAGGAAGAACATGACACCGGTCACTCAAGTTCTTCGGAATAAATGTTGTTATTATTGTTGTTGTTTTTATTAGTGGTGTACTGATTTAGTGGGACATCCCAATGACTAAAATGTTCAGTTTGTTTATGTCATTCCTATATCGGAAATAGCTGTGTACAGTTGGACATAGGAATTCATGGCACACCTCGCTCTGAGGAAGTGCACCCGGCCACACCCTTTCTGTGCGGAGAGTCACAAAACAGATAGTGTATGGAGAGATGGCAGAGGTGGTGGGCGGGCTAAAAACAAGAACTTGACGAGCAGTAAGGGTCCACCTCAGGAATTCTTGTGTCCTACTGTACGGCCATTCCTAGTAGACATTCAAGAAAGTATGCTTGTATATGTGTGCGTGTCTATATGCCCTTCATTTCCCACTCCCACAAATTACATCTAACCTCTTGCAAGTGGCTCCAATTGTGTAACTTTGCATGAGGACTTTGGTGCGGTGCATTGCAGTTTGCAAGATCGCAACAAAAAAGATACTTCTGTTTTATGATTTTGTGATGTTATTTACCAGGTGGTTTTTATGTTCGTATCTAGATCCACTTTTTAATCATATTTTAAGACAGGAATTTGAAAATTTTTTTTAAGGATTTTTTTTTTCGCAAAGACGACCCCCTTTCCATCAAAAAAAAAAAAAAAAAAAAAAAAAGGTGGGGATAAAGCATTTGTGATTTGAGCTTTGCCAAAAGATGAATCGGTTTCTATTTATCCTAGAAATATATACGACAGATGGAGACACACAAAGCTTTATGCAAAATTAATTTCAGTGAATTCATTGACAAAGAGAGAGAGGCTGAAATATATTTTTATTTACAATAATTCCTGGCATTTGTTTTTTTCCTCGGATATATTCAAGATGGCAAGTTACGTAAAAAACGGCACAGATACATATAGATTCAACATCCATGGCGTTTAAAAGCTGTGGAAGTTCCCCCTAAATAGCTGTCAGGAATTTTTATACTGTATTCGATATATTGACAATTTAGATTATTGTATGATTATCGGATAAAGCTAAATATTTTCTCTATTCTATAAATACCCCCCTCTCTCTCTCTCTCTCTCTCTCTCTCTCTCTCTCTCTCTCACAGTAACACGGTAAACGACAAGATCATAAGAACTCTCTGAATGCTTAAACTAAATCGCTCTACCAAAGAGCAAATGGAGTCTCCGCGGATGGACTAAAAAGTCTTCGAGACATCCAAAATCCTTGTAACTCTCCTTGAGAGATGCTTAAAATCTTTCCATACCTAATCCATTGTTTTTTTTTCTTTTACCCCGAAAGGTCTGGTTCCAAAACAGGAGGGCGAAGTGCCGGAAACACGAGAGTCAAATGCATAAAGGTGAGTTTTTTACTTTTTTTTTTACATTTTTATTAGTTGTATTACTATTATATCTTTTAATTTATATTATTTCTTAATTCTAATGTGGGCATTTTACAAGTCACCTATGTTGTTAGTATAAAAAATCTAATTATTATTATTTTTATTATTATTATTATTATTATTTATAAGTAGTAGTAGTAGTAATAGTAGAAGTAGTAGTAGTAGTAGTAGTAGTAGTAGTAGTAGTAGTAGTAATTACTATTATTATCACTGCGTGGATAGTAGCAGTATAATTACTATTATTATTATTGCGTGTAATGTTCGCAAAAAAACTCTCTCTCTCTCTCTCTCTCTCTCTCTCTCTCTCTCTCTCTCTCTCTCGATGTTTTTTTCTATTTCACAGTTCGTTCACTATTTTTTCTCCTCTCAGCCAAGTAAGAAGTCGCATTATGGCGCCGGTGTTCTTATATTCGATTAGTCTGATTACTGATTCTGGCAGCATCGCGGCTCGGCCCACAATCCCTCTCCCACCCCCCACCCCCCTACTGGTCATGCACCCCCTCCCTCCCCCTTATCTTACCCCCCTCCTCTCTTCCCTTTCCCTCATATCTCCATCAGTTGGCCATCTATCTCTTCCTTCTTCTTCTAGCTTCTTTCGCATTATTTCTATAAATTAATAACCAGTTTCTTTCCTCCCTTCCTATTCTCTTCATTTATTCTTATACTTTCTTCTTTTTGACGACAGTCCTCCTCCACTTTCTTTTTCCACCGGAAATTCTTATTTCTTAAACATTCGTCTGAATATTCTTCCCATTTTTTATGGCTTCTTTTTCTTTCTATTTCATTTTAATAACTTTTGTGGTTGTTCTTCACATATCTTTCATCATTCGTATTATCCATATTTTCACTTAATATGTTTTTTTCTTTTTCCAAGTGCACGTTTATCGTACCTGTGTCGCCATTCTAACCTTACTTTTTATCTAGTGTCTTTATTTTGCTTGATCTATTTGTGCGTGTATATATATTATATATATATATATGTGTGTGTGTGTGTGTGTGTTTGTATATATACCTACATACATATATTTTATAAATGTATATATATATATATATATATATATCATCGCGTAACTTCTGTTGCTTTTTCATGACAAATGTCTGGTAAGTCTATTTCTTCTTAAAATCCCAGTAATCCAACTACATTAACCATTTTGAAGGATTTCCAGGGATTTCCTAAGTATTTCCAGAGATTTATTAAGTATTTTCAGGGATTTTTTAAATATTTCCATGGATTTCTTAAGTATTTTTAGGGATTTCCTAGGATTTTACAGAGATTTCTTATATATTTTCATGGATTTCGTAAGTATTTCTAGGGATATTCTTAGTATTTATAGATCTTCTTGTCTATAAAGGCCCCATTTACACGGTTTGATCAATAGTTATGTATGACTATCAGCGTGTGAATGATGAGGCCGATGTAGCTATCCGTCGTCGGCCGTGGACTATATAAACAATGTTCTTGAACCTTGGTCTGTGCCATTGCCTCATAGCCTCTGTACTATGGCTTTTCATAGTCGTGGATTGGAGTTCCGTAGCTTGAAAACCATGACACTAGTTTATATTTTGTGTTGTTAATGGTATGTTATCAGTATTATATTAGTCCTTTTCTTTTAATCTCATATGAGTATTCACTTCTTTTTGAGAAACTTACTTAAGAATAATTTTGATAATAATGTCGGTGCTGTTTTATCGTATTCCTCCTCCTCTTGTTTTTTCAAGTTTTTTAAAGTTTATATATGAAATATCTAATTTAATGTTGTTGCTGTTCTTAAAATATATTATTTTGATTGCTTATTACTTCTCTTGTAATTTATTTATTTCCTTGTTTCGTTTCCCCACTGCGCTCTTTTTCCCTGTTGAAGCCCTTGGGCTTACAGCATCTTGCTTTTCCAAATAGGGTTATAGCTTAGCTTGTAATAATAATAATGATAAAAAATTATAATGATAGTAATAATAATGATAATAATAATAATAATAATAATAATAATAATAATAATAATAATAATAATAATAATAATTACAATGATAATTAATGATAATAAATAATAATAATAATTTTTAATAACAGTAATTAATAATTATGGTTCTCATTCAATGTAGTAAAACTATAATTAACAAGTAGAAAGAGCAATCGGAGATTACACACCTCCGCCGATGAAAATTGTCAACACCTTTTACTGAAGTCTACGGACCATGCTATCCCCTTTTCGTGCTTTTGCCACGAATTAATCTACTGTATAATAATAACAACAATAACCAGAATCGTGATCTTGATCCTGATCAACTCCAAAATTTAATGGATTCCTCCCGAGCATAATAGCTATCCAATGTTAGAATTTGGTGAAAATCTGGCCAGAACTTTTGACTTAGTCCTGCTAACAGACAAACAAACGGATAAATTAATAAACGCTGGTCAGTTTATTACCTTTTAGCGTAGGTAATTGTGAGTAAACATTCTATCTATTTAATCAGAATTGAGAGTTTCAATATTTTTTACAAAAAAAAAAAATATGGGCTAGAATTTAATTTTGAATGATATAATTATGAGAATTACGCTCTCTCTCTCTCTCTCTCTCTCTCTCTCTCTCTCTCTCTCTCTCAAGAGAAGCTAGTGTCGAAGTGCTAGATCCATATTTTTTATGTATGAAGTTTCTTTGCGTTGATCAGTAAATATGTTCCAGCTGACAGCACATATGTTGTAAGAGCCACTGCATTCGTATCTGACAAAGTATCAATGCAACTTCATGTGCTATAACCGGATCCAAATAACGTGGGCTTGTTACTTACAAAAGGTCACTGAAAAGGCAGACAGTTTGCCAGGTTTTAAGTATCACTTAGGCATCAGAATGAGTACCTAGCAGTCTCTTTTCCCTGGTAGATTAGGACAAGAAGAAGAAGAAGGATAGATTGGGATAAGAAGAAGGTTAGATTGGGACAAGAAGAAGAATAAGAAGAAGAAGAAGAAGGAGGATAGATTGGGATAAGAAGAAGGATGGATTGGGACAAGAAAAAGAAAAATAGGATGATAGATTGGGACAAAAAGAAGAAGAAGAGGGATATATTGGGACAAGAAAAAGAAAAATAGAATGATAGATTGGGACCAAAGGAAGAAGAAGGATAGATTGGGACAAGAAGAATGTTGGATTGAGACTAAGAAAAAGAAGAATGGTAGATTGAGACAAGAAGAAGAAGAAGGATAGTTTGGGACAAGAAGAAGAAAAAGAAGAATGATAGATTGAGACAAGGAAAGGATATAATGAAAAAAGAAGAACGATAGGCTGGGACAAGGAGAAGAAAAAGAAGAATGATAGTCTGGAACAAGAAGAAGGATTGAATGAGAGAAGAAGAAGAAGGATAGATTGGGGCAGAAGAAGAATAAGGATAGATTGGGACAAGAAGGATTGAATGAGAGAAGAAGAAGAAGGATAGATTGGGACAAGAAGAAGAAAAAGAAAAATGATAAACTGCGACAAGAAGAAAGAAAAGAAGAATGCTAGATCGGGACAAGAAGAAGCATAGAAGAGAGAGAGAGAGAGAGAGAGAGAGAGAGAGAGAGAGAGAGAGAGCAGACTTACGCCAATACAGACTCTCCCGCGGGCAGACAAAGCGTGGAGGTCTCTCCCTCCCACTTCGTATTGATCATGATTCGAATTGATACCTTTATGTGACGTAAATTCGTAATTGAAATACTTTCCTCCCGAGAGAGTCGTTTACGGGTCGCAAAGGAACGACTCGTAACGAGATTTGAAGCTCCCAACTTGAGAAATAAAAAAAAAAAAAAAAGGGGGGGATGATCGAAAAGAAATGGCGATCGTCTTTAACTATACGAGAAAGATGAATCACAAATAACTATCTTGAAATTATTTCAAGGAGACTCTTCTAGGAGAAAGACACTCTAAACTCACACTATGTTCCCTATTCTTGGGTAGTGCCTTAACCACTGCAACATGATTTTTCACTGTCTGGGGTTAGAGTTCTCTTGCCTGAGGGTACACCAAGGCACACTATTCTATCTTATCTGTTCCTCTTGTTTTTTTTTTTATAAGTTTTTATTGTTTTAATATGGAAGATCTATTTCAATGTTGTTACTGTTCTTAAAATAGTTTAATTGTTCATTACTTTTCTTATTGTTTATTTTTTTCTGTGTTTCTTTTTATCACTTGGCTATTTTTCCTGTTGGAGCTCTTGGGCTTATAGCATCCTGCTTTTCCAACTAGGGTTGTAGCTTAGCTATAATAATAATAATAATAATAATAATAATAATAATAATAATAATAATCGGGACAACAATGATGAAGATTCCTATGATTGGCTGATTTCCCCTTCTCCTGAGAGAGAGAGAGAGAGAGAGAGAGAGAGAGAGAGAGAGAGAGAGACTGAAATTTTCTCTTTGCGCTTTTTGTCGTAGCCATAAAAATCGAATTTTAACAATGACAGCAGAAAGTTAAAAACGCTCAAGCACACCAGAGGGAGTCGGGTAAATTTTTCACGGGCCTCATTCGCCGGGGGTCCTGATCGAATTATCTATCTGACTCCCCTAATTTTACGATTTGAAAACTTGTTAAATCAACTGACAGGTCCCGGGCGCCATTATGGACCGAGCGAGGAGTTTTAATTTTATTGTTATTGCTACGGATTACATTTCTCAGTATCGCTGATTCGAGGGGTGATTTACTGATGTGTGGGGCTGGGGGGAACGTCCCCCCTACTCTTCCTTCCTTTTTCTTCCTCCTTTTCTATATATTGTTCCTCCAACGCCATCTATTGGAGTAAGAGGTTGCAAAATCCCTTCATGTATTGCTAAGAGTCCCCCCTACTCTGCCTTGCTTCGTCTTCCTCCTCTCCAACGCCCTCTATTGGAGTAGGAGCTTGTAAAATCCCATGTATTGCTAAGAGTCCACCCCCCCCCCCCCTACTCTGCCTTCCTTCTTCTTCTTCTTCTTCTATATATTGTTCCTCCAACGCCATCTATTGGAGTAGGAGGTTGCAATTCCCTTCATGTATTGCTAAGTGTGTAGCCTGTCAGTCATATTGGATCCAGCCCCTAAACCAGAGGCATACCACCAGTGACTCGTAATTCTAGATCGCCGAGAATAATGATTGGTAATAATTCCTACCGTCAGCGAAAACCATCCGCTTGTTTTAAAATGTCTAACGAAATGCTTTTGTTCCGGTGTAAATTATAAAGCAATATTCATCGGCACATTACAGCAACAGCAATCAAGTCTGCCGGACATTTTTTTATTCGCTGAACGCGAGGAGTAGCGACGTAATATCGCTGCAAGCAAAACCTGCTTGATGATGATGATGACTGTTGATAATGACGAGACTTATTATTTTAATGACGTTCCGTCTCACGGCCCAATCGCTAAATGAAATAAAGATCTAAATTTAATTGGACATTAGCGCAGCCTGTTTACTCTCGGAGTTTTCCTTAGCGAGGATGAAATGTCCGACTCATTATCATATTTCGGAATTATTTTGAGTTGTTTCGACATTTGACAGTAGATTTCCAGTTTCGGGGGAGGGAGGCGGGGTGGTCAGTAGCCATTGTTTTCCAGAGGGGGTGGGGGGGGGGGTTCGTGGGAGAAGGATAGTCAGCAACCATGTCTTTTGGAATTACATGAGTGAGATATTTTCCACTTTTTCTTCTTCTGGCAACTTTTTAATCAAGGGATTATCTATTGAAAATAATCATCGATATTATTCGTCACAAATCAATATAAAAGAGTCGAGCAATTTTGCGCTGGTCGTTGTTGTCCCTAATTCCAAATTATCCTGTGGCGTATTTTCCCGTAATTATGATTTTCATAAATTTGATTGAATACAGTAATCCATACTGATAACTGTATTTCCCGAAAAATGGAAATATCGAAATGAAGTCATTTTTTCAATCAGACTAATCAGTTTAATTAAAAGAGATTTATGAGTCATTGGAAAAAAATACTACGTATATATTTTATTTTTTTGTGAAAGCTTTTCTGTGTTGGATATTATGTCAGATTTTTTTTTTCTAGTTATAATGTCATTCGAAATTGATGAGGGAAATACCTTGATTGTTGGTTGTTTTTGCTTTTTATAATGCTGCGCTGATGATAATTTGATGTTTAAAATGTTTTATTACTTGATGAAATGGATTTTTAGGGGAATCTGTTTTCCATTACATTTTGCTTTTTTGCATTAGAGAAAATGTACCGTTTAGTCACTCTTACTCACACGTGCAGAGGTTCATACACACATGGCTATATGTGGAAATGTGTGTTTGTTATCATTATTATTATTATTATTATTATTATTATTATTATTATTATTATTATTCATATATATATATATGTATATATATATATATATATATATATATATAGATTTTATATTTATTCCTATGTAAATATATATACATCTATAATCAAATACACACATACACATATTGTATATATATATATATATATATATATACATACATATATATATATACACATATATGTATATATATACATATATATGTATGTATGCATGTGTGTAAATGGTTGTTTATACAGTGTTTATATATCTGTATATGTACTGTACATAATATATTATTGTATATATATATATATATATATATATATATATAAGCGTGTAACCCAGTGACCTAGAAGTATATACTGTGTATATATATGCCTGTGTGTGAGTGGGTGTTAATATTAACCATGAAAGGAATTTAATATAGAATTTTAACTTTGGGACTATCATCACCATCTCCTCCTACGCCTATTGACGCAAAGGGCCTCTGTTAGATTTCCCAGTCGTCTCTATCTCGAGCTTTTGAGTCAATACCTCTCAATAAATCATCTCATAGGTCACGCTTCATATTCCTCAGCCTTGTAGGCCTGGGTCTTCTGACTTTTCATCAAACTTAGGAATATATATCCACTGAAAAATCTTTTATGATAATTCCCACATGCTGAGCATCCATGATAAATGAATTTACATTGTATAAGTATTCTCAAGATAAAATTCTGCATTAAACTTCATTTGTGGTTAATATTAACAACTATTAAGGCCACGTTCATTAGAGACAAATTATCATATATATAAGTATATATATATATATATATATATATATACTGTACATATATTTTTACACACATACATACACACACACACATATATATATATATATATATACATATATATATAAATGTACACGAGTGTATCAAAATTAATTTCCCACCTTACAGTCCATTTGTTTACTGTTCAAGAAGTCAATTATTCAAAGCATTGGCTGAAAGCAAAACTTTGCACCCAAGTAAATCTACGAAAGATATAAGAATATTAACATGTCAGATTTGAATTCCCCTTTTTCTTTGGTAGCAAAGGACGCCGATTGTATAACACTATTTCATTCTGATGGAATAAATTATATATATATATATATATATATATATATATATAGATAGATAGATAGATAGATAGATGGACAAATAGATACTTTAACTTGGTGAAACTGTTTGTGTATTGCCATTATCAGCGAAGCTGTACTAGTCAGAGCCACCCATACTAGGTTGGTTTATTGTGAGCGATCAGACTAAAGTCTCCCACCATCGCCAATCCGCACTGACCAGCGTGGTGATGAAAATGGCCAAACCCGAGGACATGCCTGAAGCCTTTGTCCTGCAGTGGACTAATGAAGGCTGTATTTATTGTTGTTTTGTGTTTCCCTACATAATAAACGGCTGATTCATCACTGATGCTTTTTTAATACGCTAAAATGTTTAGCTTTGAACGATTACATAATAATACGTTGAATTTATACTTTAAACTTGCTGTTCACCAGAATAATTGTAATGCCTCTTTTATGTGTAAAATGTTTTATGAAACCTAGTAATTGTATATGCGCCCAGATTTATTACAAAACACTTTTGAGTTAATTTCCACTACGTTTTTTTATTTTAGATTGATTAATTGCATCATACAATGTTGAACGAAAGATAGGCGTTGCTTGCAAGATTTCTTTTGTTTACAGACGTCGAGGTAATAATCACAAATCCTTAAGATGATTCTTGGTCACCTATTTGAATGCGGTAACGTCCCTGACTGGTGAACACCAAACTAGGGTTCGAGTCCCCCTCAAACTCGTTTGATTCTTTGGTCGCCGCAACATCGCCATCCTTTTAAGCTAAGGAAGGGGGGTTTTGGGCAACCTAGACCCCTATCTGCTGAGTCATCATCAGCCATCGCCTGGCCTTCCTTGGTCCTAGCTTGGGTGGAGAGGAGCTTGGGCGCTGATCATATGTATATATGCTCAGTCTCTAGGGCATTGTCCTGCTTTATAGGACAATGTCACTGTCCCTTCCCTCTGCCATTCATGAGCGGCCTTTAAACCTTTAATGGTTTCGTGTAATCCCGTCACCATAATTATCTATAGTTCAGAGTATGGTCTGTGATTTCCTGTTCCTTGTCGATGAAAATGGTGATTAAGACCATCGTAAGAATCATTATTTATTCATGAGGAAATTCAATATTATCCGTAGTGGTGTGTTCTACTCACCTTTTCACTTCTTGCTACATTACTCGGTAGTGGGTTCTACTCGATTTTTTATATTGTCGAGACACATCTTTGTATTTTCAAAGTCAGTGGTCCAGGACTTTTAGCAGATTGGGTGGTGTTAATGTTTGCTTTTATATTTTCAAGCGTTCATATATATATATATATATATATATATATATATATATATATATATATATATATATATTATTTATATATATTTTACCATTTGTGGGAGCCTGATTATCAAACTTTGGTTCTGATTTGTTCCAGAAATGTTTTAACACAACATTGAAGATAATAGAAAGAAGTAATGTGAAATTGAAAACACAAAATGTATTTTTTAAATACTCACCATCCGTAAGTTACTGTATTTAATCGGTGAATCTCTCTCTCTCTCTCTCTCTCTCTCTCTCTCTCTCTCTCTCTCTCTCTCTCTCTCTCTGATGTAAGCAGAAACCTCATTACAGCTTCTGAGTTGCAATTAGGAACAAAGAAAAGAAAGCGTCGATGCGTATAAGCAACACACTCGCTCATAAGTCTCTCTTACTTTTTCTTTACTCATTTTTTTTTCGTCCTTTGACAGAAACTATTTTCCCTGTTCAGCACGAAGCCTCACTCCCCCCGCCCAAGCAACCGTAAACAACCCCCCCCCCCCTCCCACCCCACTCGATCAAAATCATTCCCATGAACTTAAGAAGACATGATAAAACCCCCACCCCCCCCCCCCCCTTTCCTCCCGAAATTTCCCGCAAAAGCAGATACTATGCTTATTTAGCACATTTTTTTTAATGAATCTCCTTTGCCTTGGCCTATTTTTCGTACCATTTCTTCCCGCGCAAATCATCTATTGGACGAATTCAATCATTTTTTCAATCGTCCAAAAAAAAAAAAAAAGTCGCTAAAACAACATGAACGTATAGAGAAATGCTAATGAAAAAAAAAATATTTTTTAAGTTCAACTTATTTTTCATTCTGCAACACTACAGCAATGCATAATGCTCCCCATTGCATTTATTGGCCCCAAACTCGATTTTATTCATTTTTTTCTCTTCATTCGCAAAAGGTTTCTCTCTTTGGCCAGTCCAAATGAGCGATAGCTTTTATAGATGCTGGAGTCAAAAACCCACGTAATCTTTTTAGGCCGACGTCTTTTTCATTGGTTTCTCATGAATATTCTTGCTTTGATTTCGACTGACATTAGAAAAAAAATAGGCTGGTTTAGCCAGATGACTTTTAATTGCCTCTTGCGTAATAAAACATTTCTCTCTCTCTCTCTCTCTCTCTCTCTCTCTCTCTCTCTCTCTCTCTCTCTCTCTCTCTCTCTCTCTCTCTCTCTCATCTATAAAAAGTGTTTGATTTTATAATTATACGCATTTTACTGTAAATTTAATAATTTGGCACATCTATTTTACCATCGCAGTCATCAACGACAGTTATTATTATTATTATTATTATTATTATTATTATTATTATTATTACTATTATTGATATATATATATATATATATATATATTTATATACATATATATATACATATATATATATATATATATATATATATATATATATATATATATATATATATATATGCGCGTGTGTGTGAATATCACCTTTGCGGTACGTATTTATGGCACTTTTAATCAGTTACATAAGTAACGACGCTGTAAATGTGTCCCTGCCCTGCCTATCATCGTTAAAATTCCCAGTTTTCTCATAATTGGGACTAGATTGAGCAATCATGATCACCGTCACTTAATTCGAAGAAAATTCGTAAATTCTATAGATCAAAATTTATATGAAGAGTAGTGTAAGTGACCAGTCAAAAATTATGACCAAATATTTATATAGATATAGACACAC
>NC_090734.1:118433812-118502349 GCF_036898095.1 Palaemon carinicauda | reverse complement strand
GAAAAGCATGCTGTAGCTTTTTGATCACTGGACAATTATCTTTTGTTCCGTAACTGAAATACAAACCACGCTATTTACATGGGGTAATTACTTCGGTGTAGCTGAAATGACGAGCCATAAGAATTTTAACGAGGGTTTACTACCCCTCCGCTAGTTAGCGGGGGGGGGGGGGGGGGGGGTGGGTGGGGGGGGTAGCTTGCTACCCCTCCCCCCTCTCACGCACAATAAGTGCTTCACTTTACTTTCGTCTCGGAGAGACGACAGACCTGTCTGCGCTCTCCTCCGTTTTTGACTGCCATAATCTGTTTTGCTTTTTCTTTGTGTGTGTTTGAAGTTGGCCTCTATATTCTTTCATCATGCGTACGTGCCCTGGACAAGCCGGCCGCCCTTGTGGTACCTTTATGTTGGCCTTGGACACCGATCCTCACTCCTTATTCCCTCAGTGTAGGGGCCAATGGTGTGATAGGTCTAACGTATGTATCGAGTGTAAGGAGTGGTCTACCTCCCAGTGGGAGAGGTTTGCCCGGCGACGCAAGAAGGCTAAAAGGGACATTTCTCCTTCAGAGGCTCCTTTAAGAGAGATAATCCCAAGACTACTACTTCCGTAGCCTTTTCCTCCTCCGAAGCTCCCACTCGAGCGGTCTCTCCCTTGAGGCCGGCGAGTGGTAGCGTAGACCGTATTGCTGTTGACCGATCCTGGGGTGCAGGAGAGGTAGTTGCCTCCCATAGCGAGGCAGCTGCCCCTCCTCCCCCGGAGGAGGATTTAAATATTTATTTTCCTGTTAATGATAATGAATGATTTATTACAGCTTTAGGCTTCCTTGGGGCTTCAGGGTTCGCCCTCCAGGGAAGCCCTGTTTGAGATGATCAAACTGAGTGCGGCTGTTAAAAATGTGCCAACGACAGTAGAGATAGATCCTCTATCAGCCGTTGACATTGTTGTAACGGAGGCATCGAGTGGTTCTGCTCAAACTCCTGTGCATGTTGTTGCTGAGGTAGCTGAAGGCTTAGGTTCCCCTTCCGAACATCCTTCGAGGGAGGAACCAAGTCCTACGGTCTCTTCTGCCGGTGATTCTCTCCCCCGGGGGAGTTCACTAGCAGAGACTCCTCTGCGGAGGCCCTACGAAGGTCGGATTTCTGATCCAACTGCCCCTCGTGGGCGTATAAGGCGGAAGGCTCGTCCTCCCCTTCGCCGTAGAGGACTTCCTTCTCCTCACAAGGGAGTTAGGAGGCGCCTCTTCGGCTCATCATCCCCGCGGTCCTCTGCGGAGGAGACAACTCACCGATCACCGTTCCTGCCAGATACCACCTTAGACCCCTCCAGGGATCGTTTGCAATCCCCGTCGGAGGATGGTCGTCCTTCGGGACTTTGTATCCAGTCACCCTCCAGACATGTTGTCCTGCCATCCGATCCCTTTGGGGCAAAAGGGCAATGAGCGCAAAACTGCGCATCATACCCTTGCGCGCCAGGTTATACCTGTGCGCCCTCCTGCTGTTGCCGCTGATCCTGATTTAGCGCCATGGCGCTCACCTGCGCGCGTGCGCGCAAATGTTCCAGTTGAACGCAGGGTTCCCCTGCGCGCCCACAACAATCGGCGCGCCTGCGCCCATCAGCTGTTCCTGAGATAGCGCTCCCGCGCCCACCTGCGCACAAGCGCTAGCCTGCTCACATGCGCCCGGCAGTTCCTGACAAACGCGCAGTCGAAGAGGCACCTAAGTTAGCGCACAGGTGCTCACAGGTGTGTCTAGACGACAAACGCGCGGTCCAAGAGGCACCCAAGTTAGTGCACAGGCGCTCACAGGTGCCTCTAGACCCCCAACACTTGTATACTACTAAGGGTGATGCGCGCCAACCTCGCGCTGCTCTTGTTATAGCGCAAACGCGCTCGCCAACGCACCAGCGCGCTTCTACATCACAGCACGTAGTCCAGGAGGTTCCCAAGATAGCGCACGGGCGCTCAAGGGTTCCCCTGGAGAGACTACTAACGGCGCGCAATATTAAAATTGCGCACAATGTTCCAGTAGCTCGCGAGGTTCCAGCTGCGTGCCTAGTTCCAGTCGCGTGTGATGCGCGCCCATCCCAACAGCGCACACCTACACGGTCAGTTCCTGCTGCGCGCCCATCGCAACCACGCGCACCTGTGCGCCCACATCCTGATGCGCGCCCGGGTATCTCACGATCGCCTAAGGCAGCTGCAGAACCTGCACACCTCTCGCCGGCGCGCCAACGCTCGAACTCGCTATCGCCAGGCGGCGCAATCACGCCCACGCCCGATCGTGACACACGCACCAGCATGCTACCGCGCACTCACGCTCATCAGTATCTCATCAGCCCACTGCGCGCCCTCGCATCCAGCCTTCTACCCCTCTTCATAAGATAGCTCCTGTGTGCCAAACACCCGCGCCCTCAACTTCGCACGCCCACGCCTACACTCACGCGCATGCGCGCGAGCGAGAATATCCTGCTGCGCATGATTCATTTACGCACGATCCAGATCAGGGCTTTTCACGCGATCACCAGCGTGATCGGCGCAACGATCGCCAACGTGATCACGCCTGAGTTACATCAGGGGTACAGGGGGACAGGTCAACATCGCGCTCCCCTCCCCGCAAGCACAGAACAGCGCGCTCGCCGGAGGAGGGAAGGTTTCCGGACAGGTCTAAGGATCTTCTTCCTTCATTGCAGATTCTCAACAGGCGAACCCTCGTGTGTCGACTCCTCCAAGGGATCGAACGATCCCCTTCCCTCCAAAGGGAGTATCTGACAGCGCGACTGTCAGCCAGCAGCCCTGGTTTGGTACCATTGTCAGAGCGCTTATGCAGGCAATGATGCCTGTGCTTTCTGACTTGAGTCACAAATCAGTGGCAACTTCCTCCCCCCTAAAGAGGAAGAGAGGAGTCCCAGACGTGGTAACTTCTCCAAGGACTATCCTGTCCCCTCGCAAGTCCTTACGTAAGGCTCCTAACCCACCTCAGACTTTCTCTCCCTCCTCTGCGGATTAGTATTACCCATCCTCAGGAGAGCCGGAAGATCCGGTCCGTTCCCCCATCGCACCAATGGGGGAAACTCCGCCACTTCCTGAAAAGTCCCCTCGTGTAGAGGTGGCGAAGGCCTTACATCCTTCATTGCTGGAGTCCTGCATCCCTCTTAGGAGGGAGCCGAAGGACTCTTAAGACTGTTCCCAAGTCTTCCGCAAGGACCCGACAGGAACCAGATAGACCTTTGGAGAACGTCCACGAGTCTCCCCAGGAAGAGCCTCTGGGGACGAGAGACTTCGCTGCCAGTCCGTCAGGAGGAGAGCACCAGGAGTCAGAACATGTGGTCTGGCAAGTCCTGACCCTCAATGAGGAACCTCAATGGGATCCCAGACCCAGAGGTCCTCCTCGTGAAGGGAAAGATATGGTCCTGGACCGAATCTACGGCACCCAGAAACCCTCTAGGGCCAGTGCAGCTTTGCCCTGGTCTCAGGGGATGAAGAGTGCCAGAGACAAGGTCGAGGGCCAGCTCTCTGAGCTAGCCTCCTCCAATAGATCCAGTGCCAGTAACAAGCTCCTCCCTCCTCCTCGAGTACATCAGAGGAGGTACTTTGAAATCCTAGAGGAAACTTGTTTGAGTCTACCAGTACACCAATCGGTGGAAGAACTCTCTGGGGGAGTCCTTCTTGAGAGACACTCCAACCGGCAAGTGTCCTATTCCGCAACTGAGATCCTAAGCCAGGAGAAAGTTACGAAGTGTGCCATGCAGGCAACTTCGTGGCTGGACATCTGGCTGGGATCTCTGGGCATCCTGGTACGTTCTGAGGACCTGTCCAAAGAAAGTACCAGGAAGGTACTGGAGACATTCTTAATCTCAGGCACGCGAACCATGGAGTTTCTGGGCCATCAAGTCTCTAGTTTGTGGGCCAACACGATTCTCAAGCGTCGGGACGCAGTGGCTGAGAGGTTCCACCAGAAGATCCCCAGTTCTGATGTTAGCAGGCTCGGACACTTCCGTTCTCGGTAAGAGCTTGTTTGAGCCGAAGGACGTGGAGCTAGCCTCGGAGAGGTGTAGGAAGTCCAATCAGGATTCCCTCATCCACAAGGCTCTGACATCGAGGCCTTACAAACCTCCAACAGCTCAGCAACCTTGTCCAGCTAAGGACACTAGGAAGACAACTACAACAACAGCAAAGCAGAAGGTGTCTAAGCCCATTCCTGCTAAGGGCAGAAGGGGCAAGAAGTCCTCCTGGGAAGGAGGCAAGAATCCTAGAGGGAACGGCCGAGGCCGTAAACGCTAGGATTGGCAGTCCCCCTGCATGTCCTACAAAGGCGACAAGGTGGCAGCAACTCGGGGCAGATACCTGGACGATTTCCGTAATCGGTCAGTTATCGCGTCCCGTTTATCTCAAGTCTACCTCCCCTGACAGCGAATCCAGTGTCATTGAGCTCCCTTACCATGGGATCGGTAAAGGGACAGGCCCTCCGGGCAGAAGTCCAGACCATGTTAAAGAAGGACGCTCTCCAAGAGGTTGTGGACGGGTCCCCAGGCTTCTACAGTCAACTCTTTCTTGTGAGAAAGGCGTCTGGAGGCTGGAGACAGTCATCGACCTCTCGACACTGAAACAGACTCCGTTCAGTATGGAGACGGCAGACACGGTCAGGCTTGCAGTGAGACCTCAAGACTTCATGTGCACACTGGACCTGAAGAACACGTACTTCCAGATCCCAGTCCACCCGTTTTCAAGGAAGTACTTAAGATTTTGCCTAGACGACAAGATCTACCAGTTCAAGGTGCTGTGCTTCGGTCTCTCCACAGCACCCCAAGTGTTCACCCTGATTTCATCATGGGCTCACAGGATCGGCATCCGTCTCCTCCGTTATCTGGACGACTGGCTGATCCTAGCATACTCGAAGGCAACCCTTCTTCGCCACTGAGACGAGCTTCTCGAACTTTGCCAAGATCTAGGGATCATGGTAAACCTCGAGATGTCCTCTCTGCAGCCCTCTCAGAGACTGGTATACCTAGGCATGGTCATAGACGCCTATCTCCACAAAGCCTCCCCATCAGATGACAGGATAGCAAGGCTGAGGAAGGTCGCGAGACCTTTCCTCACACGTGAAGAACTTCCAGCCCAAACGTGGTTACGTCTCCTCGGCCATCTCTCCTCCCTGGCCCGTCTGGTTCCCAACAGTCGCCTCAGAATGAGATCTCTCCAGTGGCAACTCAAGTCGCGGTGGAATCAAGGACACGATTCCCCGGACACCCTGATCCCTATGGGACAACCGGAACAGACGGATCTCCAGTGGTGGGTGGCAGACGAGAACCTACGAAAGGGAGTGGATCTTCTCATCCTCGCCCCCGACTTGATGTTGTTTTCGGACGCATCAAAGAAAGGGTGGGGGGGCCCACGTTTTGAACCACAGGACCTCAGGCCTGTGGTCAGAATCAGAGAAGTACCTTCACATAAACCTGCTAGAAATGAAGTGTTCCTGGCACTTCAAAGTTCCACCAAGTCCTGGCGGGCCACTCTGTGGTAGTGATGAGCGACAACACCACAGTGGTGGCTTATATCAACAAGCAGGGAGGTACCTTTTCAGAATAGCTATCCCATCTTGCAGTAGAGATACTGAGATGGTCCAAAGTCCACTCGATCACACTAGCAGCTCGCTTCATTCCGGGCAAAAGGAATGTGCTCACTGACAGTCTGAGCAGAGCTACACAGATAGAGAGTACCGAGCGGTCTTTGGATCCTCAAGTAGCCAACAAAGTCCTGACTTTGTGGGGTTCCCCGACTGTGGACCTGTTCATACAGCGCTGAACTACAAGCTCCCGCTGTACTGCTCCCCAGTCCCGGATCCCAAGGCTCTCTGGCAAGATGCCTTCCAACAACGGTGGGACAACATCGATGTGTACGCCTTTCCCCCGTTCTGTCTGATGAGGAGAGTACTCAACAAGACCAGAATATCGGTCAACCTCTCAATGACCCTCATAGCTCCGCTATGGCATCACGCAGAATGGTTTCCGGACTTTCTGCAACTCCTTACGGAGCCTCCAAGGGAACTCCCTCCACGTCACGAGCTACTCAAACAACCACATGCCAACATCTTCCACAAAGCCGTAGCTTTGCTTCGACTTCACGCCTGGAGACTATCCAGCATCTCCTCAAAGAGAGAGGATTTTCGCAACAAGTTGCGAACAGGATGTCTGGACAACTGCGTAAGTCATCCGCAGGGGTCTACCAGGCGAAGTGGCGAGTTTTCTGTGGTTGGTGTTGTGGAAGGGGTATCTCTCCACTCGATGCCACTATTCCAGCAATAGCGGAGTTCCTCGTGTATTTGCAGGAGGAAATGCGCCTTTCAGTCTCGGCAGTGAAAGGCTATCGCTCAGCCTTCAAGTCTTGCCTTCAGGCTCAAAGGAATGGACATTTCTTCCTCGCTGAAACTTTCTCTTCTCATACGAAGCTATGAACTTACCTTCCCTCAGTCAGAAGTTAGACCCCTTCCTTGGAACGTGGTTCGAGTTCTCAGGTCTCTATAAAGACCTCCTAGGAACCACTACGCCAGGCTTCGGATCACCACCTTACTTGGAAGACGGTGTTCCTGCTAGCTTTGGCCTCGGCCAAGCGAGTCTGCGAACTACATGGTCTCTCGTACGACATCGCCCATTCAAGGGGATGGGGGGAGGTAACGTTCAGGTTCGTCCCTGAGTTTGTTGCCAAGACTCGGAATCCGGGAGTGCCGGAGCCTCGGTTCGATTCTTTCCAGGTTTCGAGTCTCCGTTCTGTAACAGATGACCCAGACCATCTCCTACTTTGCCCAGTAAGGAGTCTGAGGTTGTATCTTAAGAGAACAGCTGCAATTCCTCCCCAGGTTCAAGCCTTGTTC
The DNA here is from genome assembly GCF_036898095.1 of Palaemon carinicauda. NCBI lineage: Eukaryota > Metazoa > Arthropoda > Malacostraca > Decapoda > Palaemonidae > Palaemon > Palaemon carinicauda. The sequence goes on along the minus strand of NC_090734.1, from coordinate 118,495,485 downwards.
GTGAGCACACGGAAAACGAAGAGAAGGGTCACCAGGAATACCATCTCAGCCTGGATTCTCAAGGTAATACACCTGGCCTTGAATCCTGACCCTTCTCAGTCACGTCGCCCTAGAGCGCATGATGTCAGGGGCATAGCTACGTCCCTGGCCTTCAAGAAGAATTATTCAGTGATGCAGGTCCTGCAAGCTTGGGTGTGGAAGCGTCAGACCACCTTCACACCCCACTACCTGCAAGACGTGACCCACAGGAGGCTCGATAAGTTTTCTATCGGCCCAGTGGTGGCTGCACAACAGCTGGTCTAAACCTGAGGCTCCTTAATGGACAAGTAGCAGAAGGTTGAGGGCATTGTTACCCGGTTTTGGTCTGCATGAATGAAAAGGTATGTCTGGCCCTTATTTTTTTCTTCATCCTCTCCTCCCTTGGAGAAAGCAGCATCCTGGGTTCTATGCACAGCTGACCTCAAACCACTGCAGATAAACCATGCCTCCTTGTGTTCCTAGTATTAACCCTTTTACCCCCAAAGGACGTACTGGTAAGTTTCACAAAACCCATCCCTTTACCCCCATGGACGTACCGGTACGTCCTTGCAAAAAAATGCTATAAAATCTTTTTTCATATTTTTGATAATTTGTGGAAAAAATTCAGGCATTTTCCAAGAGAATGAGACCAACCTGACCTCTTTGACTAAAATTAAGGCTGTTAGAGCAATTTAAAAAAAAATATACTGTACTGCAAAATGTGCCGTGAAAAAAATAACCCCCTGGGGGTTAAGGGTTGGAAATTTCCAAAGAGCCTGGAGATAAAAGGGTCAAGTGTAATACTGTCATGTCCCCATACCCTGACGAGGTGGTATTGGGAGAGTCCTAGCCTAGATTTCCATCTGAGGAACTCCAGGTCAACTTCCTGGGACGAGTCACTTTTCACCTTTGCACACACCTTACGTAGGCCGCAGCAGTTTCACAGCCGCTAGCGAGGAGCAGGGATTCCCTATTGTCTGAGTATTTAAACACTCAAATATGGAATCCCTGGGCAAGCCAAAGCCAGTATGGCAGGGACTTACCACCCTTCCTAAGGGTTAAGTCACCCCATGTAAATAGCGTGGTTTGTATTTCAGTTACGGAACAAATGACATTCGTAGATAATTTGTATTACCACTACGCCAGGCTTCAGATCACCACCTTACCTGGAAGACGGTGTTCCTGCTAGCTTTGGCCTCGGCCAAGCGTGTCTGCGAACTACATGGTCTCTCGTACGACATCGCCCATTCAAGGGGATGGGGGGAGGTAACGTTCAGGTTCGTCCCTGAATTTGTTGCCAAGACTCGGAATCCGGGAGTGCCGGAGCCTCGGTTCGATTCTTTCCAGGTTTCGAGTCTCCGTTCTGTAACAGATGACCCAGACCATCTCCTACTTTGCCCAGTAAGGAGTCTGAGGTTCTATCTTAAGAGAACAGCTGCAGTTCATCCCCAGGTTCAAGCCTTGTTCGTGAGCACTGGGAAAACGAAGAGAAGGGTCACCAGGAATACTATCTCAGCCTGGATTCTCAAGGTAATACACCTGGCCTTGAATCCTGACCCTTCTCAGTCACGTCGCCCTAGAGCGCATGATGTCGGGCATAGGTACGTCCCTGGCCTTCAAGAAGAATTATTCAGTGATGCAGGTCCTGCAAGCTTGGGTGTGGAAGCGTCAGACCACCTTCACACCCCACTACCTGCAAGACGTGACCCACAGGAGGCTCGATAAGTTTTCTATCGGCCCAGTGGTGGCTGCACAACAGCTGGTCTAAACCTCAGGCTCCTTGATGGACAAGTAGCAGAAGGTTGAGGGCATTGTTACCCAGTTTTGGTCTGCATGAATGAAAAGGTATGTCTGGCCCTTATTCTTTTCTTCATCCTCTCCTCCCTTGGAGAAAGCAGCATCCTGGGTTCTCTGCACAGCTGACCTCAAACCACTGCAGGTAAACCATGCCTCCTTGTGTTCCTAGTATTAAGTGTAATACTGTCATGTCTCCATACCCTGACGAGGTGGTATTGGGAGAGTCCTAGCCTAGATTTCCATCTGAGGAACTCCAGGTCAACTTCCTGGGACGAGTCCCTTTTCACCTTTGCACACACCTTACGTAGGCCGCAGCAGTTTCACAGCTGCTACCCTCTTAATGAGAGAATGCCTTGATGAAGTCATTGAGCTTCAGCACGGCATTTCATTCCCGTGCTGAATCTTGGTGACGGGCAAGAGGGCTCTCGAACTTGGGGAAATTGCTCCCCCAGTTCGAATCTAAATTTCTCTTTCATCTTTTTCTTCCTCTTTATATGGCTTCAACCTTCTCCTAATATTATAAACTTAACTTCATGTTGCTGTCCCAACCCTATGAGTAAAATTTCCCATATGTATGTGTATATATTCACATATATATGTGTTTATTTTTTTTTTCTCTTTTTTATGGCATGGATGTTTCTACATCTGTTATTGCCACTTGGGCGGATGTTTATACATCCGGTATTGCTGCCTGCTTTGATGAATGGGAAAGGTGTCACGGTTGGGAGGTGTTTGTGCTCAAAGCTATATGTGAGAGTATTGGATGATCTCAGCCATCCCGAAGATGGTTTGGACCTTTTTGGCGGAACTATTCTCAAGTGTTGGGTCTTCGGAATCCAGGGGGATCCAACGCTTGGGGTAGGACTCTCGGCTTTTGGCCGGAAGCCCGTCATTACAGATATGGGGAGGATGATTCCATAGTTTCTTGGTCTCAGTCCTAACAGGCGGGTTCAGCTTACACCTGTGCCTCTATATCTGTTTTGATGCTATCCTTCGGGTAGGGTATGGAGTGGACCATCTGGGAAGTATACTCTCACTGTGCCGGTAGTGGAGAGTGTAAATTTCCTTCCCAACATGTGATGCCTTAATGTTCTCAAGCAGGTAAATCAAACTTCAAAAAATCACTCTTCTCTCTTCTTTTTTATGATGGATTCTTGTGAAAATGACCCCACCTCCCCTGGATATGCTGACTCGCCCCTGGCACTGTTGACGACCTCTGGCAATTCATTTAAAGAAAACTCTGTTGATGACGTAGGAACTAAAAAGGACTATTCTTTAAACACTCGGAAAAAGGGTAATTTGGGCAACAAAGGAAAATTGAATGTCCTGCACATTACCCAAATCCCATTAGAAACTAATTATGATATGCTACATAAAATATTTGAGTGTTGGATTAATAAAAGAAATTAGAATGAAACTTCAAGATGATAATTGGGAATCTTGGTTATCATTTAATTGTCATGAGGAAGCATTTAATGCAAGCCGTAATATTGTTGATATTAAAGTAGGTATTATGAGTGTTAATGGTGCTCTGTGTGATGGGGCACCTAAAGATCTGGATGTCTACAGACCAGCAGACTGGGCTGATAAAGATATAGAGGCAGATATGCCATCCCAAAGAAAGCCAAAACCACCAATGTGGCTTCTTGCTCAATCTGTAGGAGGTACGGAAAATTATTTCAAGGTCTGCAAATTTCTTCAGAGGAAGGTAGGTACGATCGCACCTGGAGATATATCTCGATTCAGTAAGAAAAGTTACCTGATAAAGGCCAAGTCATATACACAGTCTGTTATACTGTCCAATTTGAAGACAGTAAATGATGATATAAAATTGGACATCAAACCCCATCTAAACTTTAGCTATGGAAGGGGAGTGGTTTTTAATAGGGATCTGTATGAATTTACTGAAGAAGAGATATTGACTATGTGTCCTCTATCAGTGTGGAAAGTACATAAAGTACCTGGAACATCAATGTTTGTTCTTACTTTCCAGGATGCCGATGTACCTTCCCACATAGACATAGAAAATGAAAGGATCAGAGTTCAACCTTTCAAGCAAAAGCCACTGCAATGTTATAATTGCTTTAAATTTGGACATCCTTCCAAAGTTTGCAATAGTGAAAGAATTTGTAATACTTGCTCCAATATTTACCTTGGGGAATGTACATTTGAGGCAAGGTGCTTAAACTGCAACTCTAATCATAAATCTAATGATAGGAGCTGCCAGTTTTATAAGTTAGAAGAGGCTGCCCTCAATAAATCAATTATTGAACATGTAAGCGTGGGGCATGCCAAGAGATTATTAAATAAATCTAACACTTATGCAAAGACATTAAAAACAGGAGAAAAAGTTCCTCGGGAATCATCTCGCCCACCTACTACTGTAGGTAGTTCTCGAAAAAGGAATTCACCATCTATTGATAAAGTGCTGCATAAGACAAGAATATCTCCTCCTAAAGATTTATCATAGAGTATCAACCAAAAGACATTGCCCACCACTATCAAACCTTTGTCCCCCATTACAAAGGATAGTACTAACCTCTCCCAGGCCATATCCTTGCCTGATTTAATGGAGATTCCACCCGACACCAAGTTATCAGGTGTACCTGTAGTGGGGAAGGTACAAAAACCTGGTAACTCACAAGCTACTAATCGTAAAAGAGAGACCTCCATCTCTCTCACCCCCTTCCATAAGAAATACTAGAATTATGACATCAAATAAATATGATGTTTTGTCTGTTGATGTTGCCGATCAACCAGAAGATAATTTAAATAAATCAGAAATTCAAGTTGAGGTCCACCATCCCCCTCAACAAATAGATAAAAGAGATACAAAGAAAAACACCAACGTAAAACCCAACATGACAAGACCACCTCTGAAGAAACCTACAGGTAATAATGTTAGATTAAAAACTGCTAATGGGAAGACCTCATCCAAGATGTCTTCCAGAAATAATCCATAGTTTTCTCCTCCATTTTGCAATGGAACTGTCAGGGTTTGAGGGCCAAATATGAAGAACTTAAGCTCCTAATTCATGAACATTCCCCCATAATTCTATGTCTACAGGAAAGTATGCTTGATTCTAACACTCCTAGTCCTCGAGAGTATGTTAGCTATAGAACACCATATAATCAACAAGCAGGGAGCCATGGCGGAAGTCTCATGTACATTCGTCGAGATGTTCCCCAAATACCCATGTCTATACGTACAACCCTGCAGGCAGTTGTTGTACAAATTGATATAGGGAGAAAATATACAATATGCTCTCTGTACTTACCTCCAAATGATAATATTTTATATGATGATTTAGTAGAGGTCATTCAACAACTCCCTCAACCTTTTCTCTTACTGGGAGATATGAATGGTAGACATCCTTTATGGGGTGATATTTTAGAAAACGCAAGGGGCAATATTATCTCATCAATTGTGGAGAATGAGGATGTGGGACTCCTTAATACAGGAGAGCCCACACACTTCCATGTTCAGACAGGTACTTTGTCATGCATTGACCTTTCAATTGCAAGCTCTAACTGCCTTCTTGATTTTGATTGGAGGACTTTAGATGATTGGCATACTAGTGATCATGCACCAATCATTATAAACACCAACAAGGGTCCGCCTTTGCAAAGATCGCCACGTTGGAATCTAGACAAGGCAGACTGGGTTAAATTTTCTGAGCTAAGTGAAATCGAAGGGAGAGCAGAACAGTTTGAAAGTGTTGATGATGCCATAGACCTACTGAATGGAACTCTTCATACAGCAGGAGTCAATTCAATTCCCAAAACAACAGGGTTATTCAAACGACAACCAGTCCCGTGGTGGTCTTCAGAACTAACTGCACTCCACAGAGCCACAAGAAGATCTCTTAACACGATTGCGTAGACGCAGAACTGATGAGAATTTAACTATGTACAAGAAATGTAGAGCACGGTTCCGTCGTGCCATGAAAGAAGCAAGACGCCAGTCATGGATGTCTTTTGTTTCCTCCATTAACAGTAGAACATCACCATCTTCTGTGTGGAGGAAAGTAAAAAAGATAGCTGGCAAATTCACCCCCAACCCACCACCAGTGTTGAAGGTGAATGGCCAGTATGTAACTGAAGCAAATGAAGTTAGCAATGCCCTGGCTAATCATTTTTTAAATGTATCCAGCAAGTGTGAAGGAGCCCCTGGTCACCAGTATAGGAGCACTGAAGAAAAGAAAATTTTAAATTTTGCAACAAGAAGGGAAGAGTCGTATAATTCTCCTTTCACTGAAAGAGAATTTGATTCTGCACTTGCTCATTGCAACGATACAGCCCCTGGACCCGATGGAATTCCATATGCAATGATTAAACATGTACATTTTAATACAAAGCTATTTATTTTAAGCATTATTAATAGAATATGGCATGATCATAGTTACCCAAGTGTTTGGGAACTAGCCATTATTTTAGCCTTTTTAAAACCCGGTAAAGACAAGTTTTTAGCAGCAAACTATCGTCCTATTGCATTGACATCTTGTTTATGTAAAATCATGGAGAAGATGGTCAATGCAAGGCTGATATGGTACCTTGAAAAGAAAGGTATTTTATCACCGATTCAATGTGGATTCCGAAAAATGCACTCAACGACTGATGTGTTGATACGACTTGAGTCTTCTATTTGTGAAGCCTTTGCTTCCAAACAGCACCATGTTACAGTATTTTTTGACCTTGAAAAGGCATATGATACCACATGGAGATATGGTATTCTTAAAACCATTCATGAATTGGGATTGAGAGGAGAGCTGCCACTATTTATTCAGGAATTTCTTTCACGTAGAGTTTATCAAGTGAGAGTGGGGGAAACTCTATCAGAGAGTAAGTGCCAGGAAGGAGGAGTTCCTCAGGGTAGTGCCCCGAGTGTAACCCTTTTTGCACTAGCAATTAATGGGATATCCTCAGCCATTCCCCAGGATGTTCTCTCAACATTATTTGTGGATGATCTCTCAATATCATTTGCTGGCACTAGAATGGCAATGGTTGAGAGAAAAATCCAACTCTCTATTGATAAAATTATCCAGTGGGCTGACATGAATGGATTTAAGTTCTCGACAAGTAAAACTACCATTGTCCATTTTTGTCGTATCCGGGGAGTACATCCAGACCCGGATATATACATTAAAGGTCAACGGATACCATGTGTATCGGAAACCAAATTTTTAGGTTTGATATTTGACTGTAAACTTACATGGGTTTCTCACCTAAAAGCGCTAAAAGCTAAATGTGTTAAAGCTCTGAATATCTTGAAAGTATTGTCCCATACATCATGGGGGGCAGACCGCAATACTATTTTAAAATTATACAAGGCCTTGATTTTTTCCAAAATTAGTTATGGTTGTGAGGTATATTCTTCAGCCACCCCAAGCCGGTTAAAAATATTAGATTCGATACATCATGCAGGTATTAGATTGTCTACTGGAGCTTTTAAAACCTCGCCTATCCCAAGTCTCTTTGTTGATGCTGGAGAGTTACCTCTAGACCTTTACCGAATGTCTTCCATTCTTCGGTATTGGTTTAGATTGCAAAGACTCCCTAACTCTCTAGCCTTTCAGACTGCAAGCCTTGTAAGACACGCATCATACTTTGAGTTGCACCCAAAATCTCCTCAACCTTATGGCTTTCGGGTGAAACGATTATTAAATAGTCTGGATATAATTAGAAATAAGGTACTTCCATTCAAGGTATCAACGCCTCCATGAAAGTTACCAGAGATATCTTTTTGTAAATATTTTATTGGAGATAAGAAGAATATGTCAGACATAGAAGCCAGGTCTCTTTTTAATGAACATGTTAAAGAACATAGAGGATCAACTTTTATCTATACTGATGGCTCCAAATCTGATGCTGGCGTTGGATTTGGAGTACATAGTAATGGTTTTAATTGTAGAGGTGCACTTCCTCTGACCGCTTCCATATTTACTGCCGAACTGTATGGCATATTAACCGCTATTGAGAAAATAGCGTTGGAGAAGGAGGGTAATTTTACAATTTTTAGTGATGCAAGGAGTGTCCTTCAAGCTATGGAAGTTTTTAATTCTAATAACCCTCTAGTTTTAAAGATTTTAGAATGGCTTTTCATTATTGGACGGAGAGGTATAACAGTTCAATTTTGTTGGGTTCCAGCACATGTAGGTGTGTCCGGGAATGAGAAGGCAGATTCACTGGCTAAGGAGGCTGCATCCGAGTTGCTGCCAAGAAGGTATCCCATTCCCTGTAATGATTTCTTACCTGACATCAAGAAATTGGTTTGCAATAAATGGCAACAGCAATGGGATAGTCAAGATGGCAATAAAATGAGGGAAGTAACAAATGACATATCTCCTTGGAGGTATAATATGATGCCCCGAAAATGGGAGACGTCTCTTTGTCGTCTCCGTATTGGTCACACTCGGTTGACACATGAGTTTCTGCTGAAGGGCCAACACCAACCGTATTGTGCCAACTGTTTAGTACCTCTAACAGTAAGGCATTTGTTGACCGAATGCCCCAATTACAACATCTTGCGGAATAGATATTTGTTTGAGGCTCGAGGTGAGGGTGGCAGGTTCATCCTTGCCAAGATTCTTGGAAATGATGTGTCCTACCATGCAAGTGGCATTTTTAGATTTCTTTCAGAAGCAGGTCTTCTGAAAAATATTTAACTTTTATAACATTCAATATTTATGATTTTAATTGAATACTTTTTAATTTTTTATTTTATTTAATTTTTTACTTTTGTATACATAAATTAAATGTTACCGGCGTCAATGACCTTAGATGTCAGGATGCCTGAAAACTTTAAATCATTCATTCACAGCTGCTAGCGAGGAGCAGTGATTCCCTATTGTCTGAGTACGTAAACACACTAATATGGAATTCCTGGGCAAGCCAAAGCCAGTATGGCAGGGACTTACCACCCTTCCTAAGGGTTAAGTCACCCCATGTAAATAGCGTGGTTTGTATTTCAGTTACGGAACAAATGACAAATTCGTAGATAATTTGTATTTTTCCTAACTATACAAACCTTAGCTATTTACACAAATTTGCCCGCCAGCCCTGTCCCCCGGGATAAGTCCTACCTCAAAGTAAAGTGAAGCACTCACTGTGTGTGAGGGGGGAGGGGTAGCAAGCTACCCCTCCCTACCCCCCTACTAACTAGCGGAGGGGTAGTAAACCCTCGTTAAAATTCTTATGGCTCGTCATTTCAGCTACGCCGAAGTAATTACCCCATGTAAATAGCTAAGGTTTGTATAGTTAGGAAAAATACAAATTATCTACGAATTTGTCATTTTTGTAAAGACTTCACTATATATATAATTTTTAAATATAAAACTTACCCGCTGGTTATATAAGAATGGCTAAAGTCCCTAGACGCCCGGCAGAAAATTCAAAATCTCGCGGCTATCGCAGATATGCCAGGTGTACACTAGCGCCCTCGCGGTATTCAGGTAGAACTATACCAAACCCTTCAGATCTTCTCTGCCGCCATTGCTGGGCTGGAACTATTGGAAATTCTCTCGAAACTAACTGTTTTGGACGGTTATTTGGTAATGTACTCCGTTTTTTTAGTTTGGGCTTTCGCTTAATTGATTTCCTTTACATGTATTCTTAATCTTTTTGTTTTGGGGTTAATTTATGTAATTTAATCTTTGTTTTTGGTCTCTTACAAATTCAATATGGCCAACCCCTCCCCTGTAATTCGGAAGTGTGTTAAAGGTTGTCGTACTCTACTTCCTAAGGCTTCTGTGGACCCTCATAGTATTTGTATTAAATGTAGGGGAAAGTCTTGTTATTTTGGGGATCGGTGTGATGAATGCATTTTGTTAACCGATAACGAGTGGGTAACTTATGAACGTTACATTAAAAGATTAGAGAGGGACAGGGTTAGGCGCAGTTCATCTCGTTCTGTTGATTTATCCTTACCTAATGTCATTGATCCTATTTCTTCCCCTGTAGTGGTAGATCAACAACCGAAGGAACCTTCTATGAAGGATATGTTAACCACGATTCAGGCTCTCGGTGAAAGAGTCGAATCTTTAGCTGCGGACAAAAATCAGATCTTGTCCGAGATCAATGTGCTGAAAAGTTGCTGCACTGGCGACCAACCAAATGTGAAAAGTGTTTCAAATGTGTTTAGTGTTGTGGAGGGTGCGTCTGCACGATCCTGTCGTTCACCCAGCCTACGACCTCTTTCAAACTTCCGAACCCATGGGAGAAGTAATGTCGGATGGCAAAAGGAAACGAGAGGCTTCATCAATTTTGCAGACGTCCCCTCGAGCATTCCTGCTGTCGTAACACAGGTCGCTCACCCTCATCATAGAAAAGATGAGGTTGGTGCGTCATCACCTTCCTCAGATGAAGGTTCGTTTAGCGAGACCTGGCGTCATGCTTCCAAACCGCTTAGAAGGAAGTCTCACGCGGTCGTTCAGAGACACGAATCGCCTCCGCGTCGACCAGGCTGTAGTACCTGGGATACGCCTGAGCGTTTTCATTCTCCTGACAGTTGCACGTCTGCTAAACGCTCTGACAGAGGTCCTGTTGTAGATGTCGATGTGATACAGTCTGATTCAGAACTGATGCCTGTTTCTGTTGTGACGGTTCATGCACCGCCGCTTACGCCAGACTGGCTTCCGTCGCCCGAAAGTGGGAAGCGATTTGATAGTGAGGTAGAAGGCGATTTCCCATTCAAAAAGGAGTCTAATGTATTGCATAGCAGCGATCCTAAATGGTCTATGCTTTTGGGTATGAAACAGCAGCTCTCGTCATTGATGCGGTCTTGTCAACCTGCGGTTAGCAGTGCGGTTGGGTGTCGGTGTTTGGACCCGTTGTCGCACAGGCGGCCTGTTGTCTCTGGCGCTGACGTGTTATCGCACAGGCAGTCTCCCAATCGCAGTGTTCAACGGTAGGATGAGTTGGATGAGTCACGTCAGGGAGCTGTTGCTAAACAAAAATCAACCTCTGAAAGTTTTTCTTCCAAAAGCGTTGACGTTCATCTAGGACAAGATGGTAACGAACACGATGCAGAACGGCAGCGGCGGAAAGTGGACGCAACACGTCACCGTGACGGGTCTCGGCAGTCTACTCATGATGCGATGGAGCATCAGCGTCAACAGCAAGCGGACGCTAGGCGTCCACGCGACTGCTCACGTCAGTAGACTCATGGCAGCATAGAGCGTCGGCGTCAACAGCAAGCGGACGTTAGGCGTCCACGCGACGGTTCACGTCAGTTGACCCTAGACGCCAAGCGTCAGTCCATTCGTGACGTCACACAACAGTCAACCTCGACCACCCCACTTCAGTTGGATGCTGTTTCCCAAACTGAATAAGATTTTAAACGGAAAAATATTGATTGCCCGCTAAGAGATGTTGAACATCGCAAACGTTCTCATTTCGGCACTGACTTTTCGGTTCGGGCTGCAGCAAAAGCTGCACTGCCAGAAGAACCACCAGAGGAGGTATCTGACCTGGACGAACCGTTGGGAGCTATTTCGGAAGAGGAAGAAGAGAAACATCAACATTCAGTGGATCTCAAAAAATTAATGTTGATTTTCACAGGACTCTTTCCAGACCACTTTACTCCTGTGGCTCCACGTTCTCCCCCATCGGAATTTACCTTGGGGAAGGCTACTAAAGTGCCTCTATTTACTAAGATGGTGCTCTCACGCTCTTATAAAAGAGCCTTGAAACTGATGGGAACTTGGATGGAATCAAAGAGGACTCTTGGCAAATCGGGCTTTGCCTTTCCACCCGCATTTGGTATGAGACAGGGGAAGTTCTGGGCTTGGGAGTTCCTGCCTCTGCCCAGGGAGATTTCTCGAGCCTTGTGGACTGGAATGAATTAACTAGGTGTGTAGAAGGACTGGGTAGAAGGAATTATGTAGTTGTTATGGGTGACTTAAATGCTTGAGTGGGCGCTGGAGAGGTAGAAGGTGTCATTGGGAAGTATGGCGTACCAGGTGAAAATGAGAGTGGTGAGAGACTGGTAGATATGTGTTGAACAAGAGATGGTAATAAATGCTAGCTTTTTTAAAAAGAAAGATAAAAATAAGTATACATGGGTAAGAGTGGCAAATGGAAGAGTAGTAGAAAGGTGTTGATAACTAAAAGAATGTTTGGAAGATTGAAAGACGTGCACGTGTTCAGGGGTATGGCTAACGGTATGTCTGATCATTTTTTGGTGGAAGGAAAATTAGTTGTAGCAAAAGAGTGGGGGAATAGAGTAGGTGGATGTAAAAGGGAGCAAGTGAGGGTTGAAGAGCTAATAAAAGCGGGGGTAAAAAGTGAATATCAGGAAAGGTTGAAAATGACATATGACGAGGTGAGAGTAAGAGAAACTGGTAATTTAGAGGAGTGGAAGTTAGCAAAAGAAAATTTTGTTGGGATTGCAAGTGATGTATGTGGCAAGAAGGTTGTTGGAGGCAGCATGAGGAAGGGCAGTGAATGGTGGAATGAAGGAGTGAAGGTAAAAGTGGAAGAGAAAAAGAGGGCTTTTGAAGAATGGCTGCAGAGTAATAGTATAGAGAAGTATGAAAAATATAGAGAGCAAAAGGTGGAAGTAAAGCGCAAGGTACGTGAGGCAAAGAGGGCAGCTGACCTGAGGTGGGGTCAGGGACTGGGTCAGTCATATGAAGAGAATAAGAAGTAGTTTTGGAAAGAAGTGAAGAGAGTAAGGAAGGCTGGTTCAAGAATTGAAGAGACAGTGAAAGATGGAAATGGAAGGTTGTTAAAAGGAGAGGAGGCAAGGAAAAGGTGGGCAGAATATTTTGAAAGTTTGCTGAATGTTGAGGATGATAGGGAGGCAGATATAATTGCTGTTCCAGGTGTTGAGGTGCCAGTGATGGGAGATGAGAATGAGAGAGAGATTACAATAGAGGAAGTGAGGAGAGCACTAGATGAAACGAGAGTAGGAAAAGCATCTGGTATGGATGGTGTGAAAGCTGAGATGTTGAAGGAAGGGGGTGTGACTGTACTTGAATGGTTGGTGAGATTGTTTAATGTGTGTTTTGTGTTGTCAATGGTACCAGTAGATTGGGTCTGTGCATGTATTGTACCACTATATAAGGGTAAGGGAGATGTGCATGAGTGTTGTAATTCAAGAGGTATTAGTTTGTTGAGTGTAGTTGGAAAAGTGTATGGTAGAGTACTGATTAATAGGATTAAGGATAAAACAGAGAATGCAATCTTGGAAGTACAGGGTGGTTTTAGAAGAGGTAGGGGTTGTATGAATCAGATTTTTACAGTTAGGCAGATATGCGAGAAATATTTAGCAAAAGGTAAGGAGGTGTATGTTGCGTTTATGGATCTGGAGAAAGCATATGATAGAGTTGATAGGGAAGCAATGTGGAATGTGATGAGGTTATATGGAGTTGGTGGAAGGTTGTTGCAAGCAGTGAAAAGTTTCTACAAAGGTAGTAAAGCATGTGTTAGAATAGGAAATGAAGTGAGCGATTGGTTTCCAGTGAGAGTGGGGCTGAGACAGGGATGTGTGATGTCGCCGTGGTTGTTTAACTTGTATGTTGATGGAGTGGTGAGAGAGGTGAATGCTCGAGTGCTTGGACGAGGGTGTGTGAGAGAAGGAAGTTGAGAGTTAATGTGGGTAAGAGTAAGGTTATGAGATGTACGAGAAGGGAAGGTGGTGCAAGGTTGAATGTCATGTTGAATGGAGAGTTACTTGAGGAGGTGGATCAGTTTAAGTACTTAGGGTCTGTTGTTGCAGCAAATGGTGGAGTGGAAGCAGATGTACGTCAGAGAGTGAATGAAGGTTGCAAAGTGTTGGGGGCAGTTAAGGGAGTAGTGAAAAATAGAGGGTTGGGCATGAATGTAAAGAGTTCTATATGAGAAAGTGATTGTACCAACTGTGATGTATGGATCGGAGTTGTGGGGAATGAAAATGGAGAGACAGAAATTGAATGTGTTTGAGATGAAGTGTCTGAGGAGTATGGCTGGTGTATCTCGAGTAGATAGGGTTAGGAACGAAGTGGTGAGGGTGAGAACGGGTGTAAGAAATGAGTTAGCGGCTAGAGTGGATATGAATGTGTTGAGGTGGTTTGGCCATGTTGAGAGAATGGAAAATGGCTGTCTGCTAAAGAAGGTGATGAATGCAAGAGTTGATGGGCGAAGTACAAGAGGAAGGCCAAGGTTTGGGTGGATGGATGGTGTGAAGAAAGCTCTGGGTGATAGGAGGATAGATGTGAGAGAGGCAAGAGAGCGTGCTAGAAATAGGAATGAATGGCGAGTGATTGTGACGCAGTTCCGGTAGGCCCTGCTGCTTCCTCCGGTGCCTTAGATGACTGCGGAGGTAACAGCAGTAGGGGACTCAGCAGTATGAAGCTTCATCTGTGGTGGAAATGTGGGAGGTTGGGCTGTGGCACCCTAGCAGTACCAGCTGAACTCGGCTGAGTCCCTGGTTAGGCTGGAGGAACGTAGAGAGTAGAGGTCCCCTTTTTTTTGTTTTGTTTCTTCTTGTCGGCTACCCCCCAAAATTGGGGGAAGTGCCTTTGGTATATGTATGTATGTATGTTGTGGACTCCTCTCGTCGTCTGGCCTTGAGGAAAAATAAAGTGTGGTGGTCTATGACAGAGTTTGATCATCTACTTAAAGGCATGTTCAGGGCCTTTGAAGTTTTTAACTATTTAGATTGGTCTTTGGGAGCCCTAGGAAAAAAGGTCTCTGAAATGAAAGACGCGGACACTAGCAGTCTCATTCATTTGCTGTCCTGTATGGACAAGGGAGTTAGGGATGGCTCTAACGAGTTGGCTGCTCTTTTCACGGCTGGAGTGATTAAGAAGAGGGCCACTATGTGTTCCTTTCTCTCAGCGGGAGTTTCCCCTTACCAGAGATCGGAGTTGCTATTCTCTCCACTGTCCTCTACTTTATTCCCACAAGAGTTGGTAGGGGAATCTGTCACTGCTTTAACCCAAAAGGCTACGCATGATCTAGTGGCTAATACGGCCAGGAAGGTTCTGCCTTCTTTTTCGTCCCGTAAACCAAAAGAAGGTACTTTGGGGTACGACCCTCTCAGCCCTTTCGTGGTAAGCCTACCGGAAGGGGTTCCTTCAGGTCCAACGGGAGGAAACCTAAGAAGAGAGGAACCAAGACTGGCCGAGGTAGAGTCTGACTGCCCTATCCTTCAGACAGCAGTAGGTGCCAGGCTGAATTACTACTGGAAGGCCTGGGAGAAGAATGGAGTGGACTCTTGGTCCATCCTAGTGTTGAAGGAGGGATACAAGATCCCATTCTTAACAAATCCTCCACTAGTCACAGATCCGGTGGATCTTTCGCCCAGATACAGGGAGGGGCCAAAGAGGCAGGCCGTGCGGCTTCAGATGTGTCTGTTACTAGAGAAGCGAGCGATAGATACAGGATTTAACATCTCCGGGGTTTTACAACCGACTATTCTTGGTACCCAAGAGTTCAGGAGAATGGAGACCAGTTCTGGACGTAAGTGTTCTCAATGGCTACGTCCAAAACACGAAGTTTACCATGGAAACACAGAAGATGGTTCTGGCAGCGGTAAGGAAGGGCGTTTGGATGGTCTCATTAGATCTCGAAGATGCCTACTTCCATATTCCAATCCACCCCAGCTGCAGGCGTTATCTGAGGTTTATGTACGGAAACAAGGTCTTCCAGTTCAGAGCCTTATGTTTCGGTCTCAGCACAGCTCCTCTATTGTTCACCAAAATCATGCTGAATGTTGCAAGCATGCTGCATTCAAGGAGAATCAGGGCCTCCCTGTACCTGGATGATTGGCTTATAAGAGCCACCTCAGCCGATTGCTGTTTGAAGGACCTGAGGATGACATTGGAATTGACCAAGGAACTGGGACTCCTTGCGAGTTCGAAGAAATCACAGCTGACTCCATCCCAGAAGATTCTTTATTTGGGGATGGAGATTCAGTCAGTTTTCAGGCTTTTCCATTGCCTGTAAGGATCCAAACAGCACTCCTAAAACTTTGAGCTTTCATAAAGAAGGACATCAGTTCAGTGAGGGAATGGATGAGCCTTTTGGGGGGACTCATCATTGGAGAAGTTTGTCTCTCTGTGGAGGTTACATTTACACCCCCTTCAGTTTCACCTCAATTGGCATTGGAAGAAAGGGGACAGTCTCGACAGGGAAAGCATTCCCATCACGACTTCCATAAAAACACATCTTCAGTGGTGGAACAACGAACACAGATTGCAGGAAGGCCTGTCGTTGAATCAGAAGAGTCCAGACCTCGTGTCGTTTTCAGACGCCTTAAACTCGGGGTGGGGAGTGACACTAGGGATGAAGGAGCTCTCGGGTCTGTGGACGGTAGAGCTAAAAACTCCACATAAACCAAAAGGAGCTTTTGGCAGTAAATCTGGCCCTCAAAGGCTTTGAGGAGCAGTTCCTGGGCAAAGTGGTCCAAATCAATGCGGACAGCACCACAGCTCTAGCCTATATAGCGAAGCAAAGCGGGACCCACTCGTGGTCTCTGTACGAGATAGCGAGACCTCTTCTCGTATGGGCAGAGGAAAGGAAAGTGACATTGACTCATTTTATTCAGGGGGTCAAGAATGTAAGTGCGGACAGACTCAGCAGGAGAGATCAGGTTCTCCCCTCGGCATGGATGTTGCACCCAGAGGTCTGTAAGAGTCTTTGGCAGTTATGGGGTCGTCCTCTCGTAGATCTTTTTGCAACTGCAAAGATGAAGAGACTGGAGTGCTACTGTTCACCGGTACCGGATCCCGAGGCCATGCACATAAGACGCTTTCCTAACGAATTGGTCACACATGAGTATGCATTCCCATCGTTCAAGATTCTATACAAGGTGATGCAGAAGTTCGTGTTGCACAAAGGATGACTCTAATAGCTCCGTTCTGGCCGTCAAGAAGCTGGTTTCCAGAGGTACTGGAATGGATGGTAGATGTCCCGAGAAGCCTTCCCTTAAGACCAGATTTTCTCAGACAACCTCACTTGGCACGAAACCACCTAAACCTCCGAGCGCTACGTCTGCCTTCAGACTATCAAAAAACACTCTAGATCTAGAGCCTTTTCGAAGAAGGCAGCCAAGACTATTGCGAGAGCAAGGTGGTCTTCTACCATCAAGGTGTATCAGTCCAAGTGGGAGTTGTTCAGAGAATGGTGTAGAGCTAATTCGGTTTCTTCATCCAGTACCTCTATAACTCAGATGGCAGATTTCTTCCTAGACCTCAGAAATAAGCATAACTTCTCATCCTCTACAATCAAAGGTTACAGAAGTATGTTGGCGACGGTCTTTAGACACAGGAACTTGGACCTTTCCAACAATAAGGACTTGCAGGATCTGTTTCTTTTGATACCTCAAAGAAAAGACAACCAGAATCGCTTACCTGGAACCTGGACGTGGTTCCTAGATATCTCATGAGTGACAGATTTGAACCTTTACACTCTACCTCTTTTAAGGATCTAACCCTGAAAACTGTTTCTGGTTAGTTAGTCACTGCTAAAAGGGTTAGTGAAGTTCACGCCTTAAGCAGGAACATTGGTTTCCGAGATGGGAAAACCATATGCTCCTTACAGTTGGGATTTTTGGCCAAGAATGAAAAGCCTTCCCGTCCATGGCCGAAGTCTTTTGAGATCCCTAACCTCTTATGATGTGGTGGGAGAAGAGTTGGAGCAAGTGCTCTGCCCTGTAAGAGCATTAAGGTTCTATTTGGACAGAACTAAGAGTTCGAGAGGCGACTCAGATGCTCTGTGGTGTGCAGTTAGAAAACCTGCACTGCCCATGTCAAAGAATGCCTTATCCTTTTTCATAAGGCGCTAGATTAGAGAGGCTCACGCCCAGTGTGATGTGGCAGACCAGAGGCTTCTCAAGGTGAAGACGCACGAAGTCAGAGCGGTAGTGACTTCAGTGGCTTTTAAACAGAACCGTTCTCTGCAAAGTTTGATGGATACAACTTTCTGGAGAAGTAAGTCTGTATTCGCATCCCATTATTTAAAACATGTTCAGACTCTCTATGAGGACTGTTATACGTTGGGTCCATTCGTGGCGGCGAATGCAATAGTAGGTGAATGATCTACCACTACATTCCCTTTTCTCCTAATACCCTTTTCTATCTCTTGGAACTTGTAAAGTTATGGTTGTATGTGGAGATTAGTCGTCAGTCTTCTGCAATCTATTGTTTGGTCAGGTGGTCAATTTGTTCCTAGAGTGCGCTCAGAACAAGGGTATTAGTTGAGGTCCTGTCATGTTATAGGTTATAGCACCATTTGACAGCTCCTAGAGATCATTAGCCCCCTGGGTGGACCGCTCGATCTCCTAAGGATAACATTCAAAATGAGGCAAAGAATCATTGCAGTCAGCTTCCTTATCAGGTGAGAACCTATTAAGTTGTTTATGTAACTCTTAAGTGAATTTCCAATTATGTTGTCGTCTCTGACCCTTTACCAAGGGTGTCAATCAGCCTTTCTTATATAACCAGCGGGTAAGTTTTATATTTAATAATATTTTCATAATAAAATAAATTTTTTAATATACTTACTCACTGGTTATATAAGTTAAAAACCCTCCCTCTTCCCCTCTAGAGACCATGGGGCATGGAAGATCTGAAGGGTTTGGTATAGTTCTACCTGAATACCACGAGGACGCTATTGTACACCTGGCATATCTGCGATAGCTGCGAGATTTTGAATTTTCTGCCAGGCGTCTAGGGACTTAAGCCATTCTTATATAACCAGCGGGTAATTATATTCAAAAATTTATTTTATGAAAATATCATTTTCATATGCTAATATGTTGAAAATGCAAGTTTTACTTTCATCAGCTACCTGATGTTTGAATTTAAATCAGTTGTTGAGAGGGGATCATTTGCAGTTGCCTCCTGAATTTCTTCCATTCTCTTGTCAGGTACATCATGAGGTGTATATGAGCAAATTCTTGGATCAGGCATTTCACCCCTCACCTGGTTGCATGACTATGGTTTTGGCAAAATAACAAAAGTGGTTTATGGTCATTGTAGATTCTCTCCTTTCTTTCCAAGGTATACTGATCAAACTTCTCTAACCTGAATACTATTGGCAAAGTTTCTTTGAGCTGAGGCCATCCACATTCATTCGATTGGAGATTTCTTGAAGCATGTTCTATTAGCCTTCATCCTGGAGTAGTAAAACTTGTAGGCCCTTTTCTTGAATTATGTACTTGGAGAACCAGTTCCATGTCAGATTGTGAATTGTAAGTACAGAAGAGTTGCATGTGTTTTAGTTGCTTGAAGGCTTAATCACATTCTTCGGACCAGACAAAATCAAGTTTTGTTTCTTAGTAACTTAGGGATTGGCTATAGGTCCTAAGCAAGGCTTGGAATGAAGAGCTAAATATTGTACCACACCACTGACAACTCTGGTGATATTTTCTGGGTTCAGCATTTGTCTAATTACCTGAATTCTTCATCGCTAGCCTTGCTGTCTGTTGTCAATCTGTGCCAAAGAAATTCAATGTCACTGTTTCAGGTGGATTTTCTCTTTAGTTCAGGATAGTGTGCTGCTTGCATCATTGTAGCAGGTTGTCAAGATTCAATACACGATCGTTTTTGGATTCTTTATTAGTGTTTCCACATATCTCGATGATACATCAGCTATGCAGGTATGCAGGCAGCACCATCCAGATCAACAAGTGCATGATGAAGTTTCATTTGAAATATCTCGCTTGATACTTTTAGACCATATGGAAGCCTTGTTTGTTGAAATCTCTCCTGAGGTGTTAGTAGTCAGTTTTGAGGATTCTTCATAAATTTCAAACTTGCAAAAGTGCTTTTCTGGGCTCCAACCTGTGCCGCCCAGTGAAATGCTCCTTTTACATAATTTCTAAGGTAAAAACTGCTATGAATTTACCAGAGAAAAATTTGTATAGGAATGCTAGGTTGAACCCAGGTCGCTCACCTTAATAAGGTGTCGGTATAATACTGGGGCGCTGAATAAATCTTAACCAGAGGTCTCGGACCATTTAGATATCTCCTGTCAATATCCCCGAACAGCGAGGTGCCGTTCAACATCCTACTACTACTAGCAATCCCACGCCAGTGACGTCACTCCTTTTATAGCACGGGCTATTTAACCCTTATTTTGCCTTGGTGTGTGAATTTCGCTGGTTTTTTCTGGATTTACCTCAAGATGTCGGACTCCACTGTCACTCCATCTAAGTTAAGTGCCAGATCTGTGAGTTTTGAGATTTTGGAGGGGGCCTTGCCCTTTTTTGCTTATATTATAACCGTTTTATTTTTCACGACCCCGCGTGGGTCTTTCATGGCGCTCGGCTCCCTCCTATCTCTCTGTTTCGTTCTTAACGCTTTTCAGTGAGTCCTCTATACTGATTGTTTCTCGTTATGAACTTTCTGGGTATCCACGGTTCACACACCGTATTAATTTTTATATTGATATCCTGTTATTACGATAACAGTTATTACATATACGTGAGCGTATTCTCGTTAGGTTGGCATGCCTGGTCGCCTTCGGGCGTTTCTATTCCACTAATATTATTACTTGGATTATTTACGTTCGCACGCCACGGACTTGCTTATCATTTTAACGTCATTCGTTTTCTTGCATTAGCTCGAGGGTCTTTCACGAGTCAGATATTAGTTTTTCATTTTGTTAGCACTTCACTGACTCTGTGTTATGTTGGTAGCCCTGCCTCAGCACCGTCAGGCTTGGGTTTTCTCCTGTCTCATGTTCGCTCCCTCGTTTGTTTTACGATTGATGTATAGTTAATTTTATTATTATCATCATCCAGCATGCCTTCCTATCTTATTTTACCATGTGTTATGTTTATTATAGTGTTATTAGTCTTTCCGCGTGATCATATCAATCGTGGGTCTGGCAGGTTGGTATACCTGTTATCGCCCCACTCCTAGCCTCCCTCCCGCCCGATACCTCACCCCAGGGTTACTTCCCTCTCTCTCTCTCCCGATCGAGTTAGTCACTGTTGCGTAATGTTCCCCTCCCGGGGCCTTTCGCTTTCTTTGCACGGGCGGTTCCCGTTGATCTGTGAGGCTTGCTATTATTATACATTAACGTACATTACTAACTCTTTTGTACTACTCTACCCGGTCGTAGTCGTTTTCTTTCCGTCGCTCGTTTGGCCAACGATCGGCGGGAAGTTTTCTGCTCGGTCCGTGGTACCTTGTCATATTAACCCTTTTACCCCCAAAGGACGTACTGGTACGTTTCACAAAACTCATCCCTTTACCCCCATGGACGTACCGGTACGTCTGCAAAAAAATGCTAAAAAAAAAAAAATTTCATATTTTTTATAATTTTTTGAAAAAATTCAGGCATTTTCCAAAAGAATGAGACCAACCTGACCTCTCTATGACAAAAATTAAGGCTGTTAGAGCAATTTAAAAAAAATATACTGCAAAATGTGCTGGGAAAAAAATAACCCCTTGGGGGTTAAGGGTTGGAAATTTCCAAAGAGCCTGGGGGTAAAAGGGTTAATAAGTTTTGTACGTGCTACTCCCTCTCTGTCCCGCACTTCACGGAGCCATTAAAGATCCCTTCCCCCTCTATAGTGTCCCGCACCTCACGGACCTCATATAGATATACTGTATATATATAAAGACTTTCATTACGGGATCCCCGGAAGTAGCTTTTATACATTACCATCTGGTCGAGTTGTTTAGTTGAGCCTCCGGAGCCAACGTTACTCATTATTACTTGGATTAACTTTATATATTAGTCACATATATATATTATATATACGATCCTAGTTCTCGACCTTCCCTTCCCTCTTTTGATATGATCACGGTTACGGGCTGACTTATTTTTATTATTACAATCAAAATAGATCTTTTATTATGATATTGATATATTTAAGCACTCCAGGCCCCCCGGGGCCCCCAATTTGCTTTCATTCAAGATACTTAATGTATATATATAAAATTTTTTATCATGATATTGACATATATAGATATTTAAGCTCCGGGGCCTCCGGGCCCCTAAATTGCTTTCCTTTAAGATACTCGTGTATCTTTTATCTTAGACTGTACGCTGTGCGATGACGGCATGTGCCGCTGTCCTCCAACAACCCTGCAGCCATGATGTGTGTCGTTCGCACGCTCACTGTTCTGTTCAAGTGGATGACCTAGCTGTTTGGCATCCGGACAATTTTGTAGTCTGCTACAAAATTACCTCCACTCTAACATCTGACTCGGTGAGTGCATTTTCATTAATACAGACTTGTAGGGAGTTATAATAAATTTTGATGGTTTATTTTAATCATAATTATTATTTTTAAGGCCACAGTCCTCTGGACTTCCCGCATGCCTTTCACTTCGTGCCTACGAAGTCCTTGGACTTCTCCACTTTTTCATTGGCACAAATATCCCTCGCTAATAGTCTGTTCTCTTTCAGAGCACCCAACTTGAAAAAGACACAGCCCAGGCTACCCTCAAGATCTGGATTGGCGGGTTTGCCCGCAACGTGAAGGCCAAACAGCCTTATATCCTCTCTGAGGAATGGTGTTCCCGCCTCTACCCCCATGCTAAAACTTCAGCTGCGGTCCCCAAAGAGTTGGCGGACCCTTTCATCGAGAGGATCGAATCTCATCTTCTGGCCCCGGACCAAGAAGAGACGGGCGGCACCCTAACTGAGGACGTCGCTACCCTCAACCTCGATGTGGAACCCATGGCTCTGGATGATCCCGACGCAGGTAGGGACGTAGGTGAGTCAGGTGGTTCCCGGGCTAAGATTCCTCTCCCTAGCCCGGCTTTTTCTTCTACTTCAGAACACACATCTTTTCTAGGTTTTCACCGGACAACCGGGACTGATCTCAGTCCCCGGCCTGTTCCCCCCAAGGTGAAGGCTCATCGTAAGCCTTTATATAAGACTCGCAAGTCTTCCAAAGACCACAAGTCTTCGAGATCATCATCCTCGAAGGCTAAATCCTCCTCCACCAGAGTCTCTCAAGACCCAATTGCTGTGCCCTCAACCTCTCACGGAGTAGCCTCCGTTCCGGCACCTGTTCCCTCCCCCCCCGGCGGAATCATTTAACGCTGTGGATTTTTCAGAGAAACTGTTTGCTCGTTTTGAGTCGATGCTATCGTCTCGTACGCAGCAATCGCAAGAGAGGATAGCTTCTATGGAGAGCCTAGTTCAGGGACTCGTGCGCTCGGGGCTGCCACCGCCACAACAGCAATACCCCATCCCCGATGCCTCCAAGCTTCCTCCTTTCAATAAGAATAACCCTTGGAGGTTAGCATTGCATGCCCCCTTCTCGGAGGGTATGCTGTCAATCGAAGGTTTCGGTACCCGGCCTCTTACGGATTATGAATTCTACCCGCCGGGTCTTGAATTCCCCTTCCCCGGCTACGCTCGCCTCACGGAAGAGGCTCTGATTCGTTTAGATAAGGTCCCAAAGGAAACTGTTATTTTTCCTAAAGAACAGGCACAGTCTGTCTTGGTCCTCGTGTTCAATGAGTGGGACTGCTTGAACACAATGATTACGGCCTACAAAAGCTCATATACTATGTTTGTGGCCGACGACCAGACCCCTACCCCATGTGCGACCAAGATCGTAGAGTCGGTCTTCAGGCTATCAAGGACGAGAAGCCTTTACCCCAACTCAGGGAGACCGACTTAACCTCCCTTCTCTTTCCGGGAGACAATGAATGTTGGCGGAACGCCCCAGCTACCTTCTCGGTAGGTAAGTTGAGCCCGGACTGTGCCTCGACGCAGTTCAGCGAACAGCTTCCCAAACTCCCGGAGTCTCTTATTAAATTGGAATATGATTCGAGGTGTAGATTCAGCAGGTCCCTTAATTCGGTTGCCCTTTCCAAATTGACCATCGCCACTTACAACGAGGAGGACCTCCTTAAGGTCCTCACTTAAGTCACTTCTGCAAAACTTTATGGCCGACGCCTATAATTTTGCAAACGCCAGGACCCGTTGTCGACGACACGTCCTATCCGAAGCCACGATTAGGCACGAATCTAATAGGCTCATCAAAGCTCCAGTCTGGGCCCCAGATCTTTTCCCAGAGAATTTAGTTAACTCCGTCCTTAGCGAGGCAGCTAGAGCCAACCAAAACCTCAAGGTTAGATGGGGCCTCTTTTCAAAGAGGAAATATGAGCCTACTGGTACCCCAATTCGAGGTAGGAAGGAATGAGGCCCTTCTAATCTTCCCAATTCAGGGTTCAACCGGTCTTAGTCCAACCTGCTCCTCAAGGTCCCCAGCCTTCTACCTCAAGGGGCCAACAGCAAGAACAATACGTCCTGGTCCCTCAGTCTCAGATCGCCTCGACTTCCTTCTCCCCTGCCTTTAACCCCACTTATGAGGCTCAGGGCTCTTTCCGTGGCTACCAGCGTCACGGGTTCCAGGGGTGCTTTTCGTGCCTGAGGTGGCGGAAGGGGTTACCAACCAGGCAAGTCTTCCCGTGGAAGCAGAGGAGGCAAATCATCCTCCAACCATTGAGAAACCGCAGGTAGGAGGGAGACTGTACATATTTCGGGACCGTTGGAAGTTCAGCGATTGGGCTTCCAGCATCATCTCAAAAGGCCTAGGGTGGAGCTGGATACAGGGACCTCCTCCACCGAACAGCTTTTACCAACTACCAACGGAAGAACTACGTTCCTTCACAAAAGATCTGCTACAAAAGAATGCAATCCAAAGCATACGTCGCTTAAGATTTCAAGGACGCTTGTTCAGCGTGCCAGAGAAAGGCTCAGACAAACTGAGAGTAATCCTGGACCTGTCTCGTTTAAATTCCTTCATTCGTTTCGACAAATTCCATATGCTTACTGTCTCGCAGGTGCGGACCTTACTTCCCCATGGGGCCATCACCACCTCCATTGATCTTACAGATGCCTACTATCACGTTCCAATAGCAAGGCATTTTCGTCCTTTTCTGGGCTTCTAGCTAGGTAAACAAGCCTTTGCATTCAAAGTGATGCCATTCGGGCTCAACATAGCACCCAGAATCTTCACCAAACTAGCAGAGACAGTAATTCAAGAGCTTCGAACTCAGGGGATACAGGTAGTGGCCTATCTAGACGATTGGCTAATCTGGTCAGACAATGTCCAGACTTTCCGTATAGCAACGAACAAAGTCCTCACCTTCCTTCGACAACTGGGATTCCAAGTCAACCTCGAGAAATCCCGCCTGGTCCCGTAGACTAAGTTTCATTGGCTGGGACTACAATGGGACCTGTGCTCCCATACGCTGTGCCTCCCCAAAGCCAAAAGGAAGGAGATAGCGAGGAATACAAAACAATTTCTCAGGGAAAAGTTGACCTCCAGAAGGAACCAAGAGAGGATCCTAGGTTCCTTACAGTTCGCCTCAGTGACAAACATTTTCTCAAGGTCCAAACTCAAGGACATAAACAGTGTGGCGCTCCAGAGCAACCGCAAGACGTCGAGACAAATGGGCTCGCCTTCCCCCAATCCTGAGAAAAAGTCTGCAGCCTTGGACGAAGATCAAGAATCTTTCCAAGTCGTTTCCTTACAACATCCGGTCCCGGGACTCGTCGTTCACACAGACGCCTCCTTAACAGGGTGGGGAGGTTACTCCCAGCACAAGAAAGTCCAAGGGTTATGGTCACCGGTCTTCCAACAAATGCACATCAACGTCCTAGAGTCCATGGCAGTCTTCCTCACTTTAAAACATCTCAATCCAGCCAGGAATCTCCATATCAGACTGGTTCTCGACAGTGCAGTCATAGTACACTGCCTCAACAGAGGAGGCTCCAGATCAGCCCAAATAAACCACATCATGTTGAAGATTTTCTCCATGGCGGCAATGTACAAGTGGCACCTGTCAGCAGTCCATCTAGCAGGAGTCGGGAATGTGGTAGCAGACTCACTTTCCCGGACGACTCCGCTAGAGTCGGAATGGTCTCTAGACAATCTATCTTTCCAGTGGATACTATCTCAAGTCCCGGGTCTCCAGGTGGATCTGTTTGCGACGGAATCCAATCGCAAACTAGATTGTTACGTAGCCCCCAACCTGGACCCTCAGGCTTATGCCACAGACTCTATGATTCTAGATTGGAATACCTGGAAGACGATTTATCTGTTTCCTCCGGTGAATCTCCTGCTGAAAGTTCTGCACAAACTCAGATCCTTCAAAGGTCAAGTGGCTCTCGTAGCCCCCAACTGGCCCAAGAGCAATTGGTTCCCCTTGTTGCTAGAACTAGGTCTCCGCCCCCAGCGGATTCCCAATCCGGTGCTAACACACAGTACAAACTCGCAATGTGTTCGCTTCCTCAAGGATTCTGAATGCCCTAACTTTATGGACTTCATGAAGTTCGCAGCCCAACGAGGTGCAAACATCGATCATTTGAATACTATTTTCCTGGAATCTGACAAAAGGGAATCTACTCTCCGTCAATATGACTCAGCTGTCAAGAAATTAGCTAAGTTCTTGAAAGATTCCCAAGTTGAGAAAATGACGATGAACCTAACTGTGACATTCTTCAGAACTCTCTTCGAATCAGGCCTGGCAGCCAATACAATTGCTACAATCAAGTCAGCCTTGAAAAAGTTCTGCCATATTGGTTTTGACATTGATTTAACGGATTCATATTTCTCATCCATTCAGAGAGCTTGTGCCAGACTAAAATCTTCAACTCGCCCTAGCACAGTTTATTGGTTTTTGAACGATGTTCTTAAGCTAGCCTCTGACACCCCAAATGAATCCTGTACCTATATGGCATTATTAAGAAAGTCACTTTTTCTTTTGAGCCTCGCCTCTGGCTCCAGAATCTCAGAATTGTCAGCCTTATCTAGAGATCCAGGTCATATAGAGTTTCTCTCTTCGGGTGAGGTCCTTCTCTCCCCTAACAAAGTTTTCCTGGCTAAAAATGAGGACCCCCAAAACAGGTGGTCTCCCTGGAAGATTGTTCCACTTCCTCGGGATCCATCCCTGTGTCCAGTTACCACCCTGAAATCCTACTTAAGTAGAACTTCCACTACAACCACAGGGCCCTTATTTATTAGAGAACACGGAGGAACTATTACCCTTAAGGGAATCGGGCAACAAATTCTTTATTTTATTAAACAAGCTAATCCTGAATTATTCCCACATGTCCATGATATTCAAGCTGTGGCTACTTCAATTAATTTTTAACACCATATGAAATTTGATGAGCTATCAAAATATACGGGTTGGAAGTCCCCTAAAGTTTTGAAGCGCCACTACCTAAAACCTTTAGAAGCTCTTAGATTTGCCACAGTAGCTGCAGGGAATGTAGTTCCTCCTGAAGGTACCGAGTCCTAATCACAACGTCTTGCTCTGTCCTCTTTCCCTCCTACCTGGCTTACCTGTTGTTCCTACCTGTTTTGTTCACCATACACCCTTATGGTGTATTATTTTATTATTCAATTGTTCAATTTCACGAATTGTTTTGATTTCACTTGTTCTTGGAATCCCCGAGCTGATTTTATTTTATGTTAAATCTTTGTTATGGATTTACTTTTGCTTGGTTCTCTCTATCATCCCCTGATGGGATTTTGTACCATGCTCATATTCATATCTATGATTGAATTTTTACCTTTGCATTTTTGATTACCAAGCTGGATTATCACTATCTGTTGAATTTTACCCACGAGTTTCATTATTGTTTGTTTACCATATCTATTTATCATTGTCATATACATGTTGATCTATTTTACGGGTTTCCACATCCCTCTTTTTGATATTAAAACTCATCAGCTATGTTATTTTTGTGTTATTCCCTCTTCAGGTAGTTAGCCATATTGGGTCCCCATTCTCTGGTACGATTTCACTGGGCGGCACGGGTCGGAGCCCAGAAAAGGGATTTTGACGTAGGAAAAATCTATTTCTGGGCGAGAGACCCGTGCCGCCCAGTGAACCCACCGGTCCCTTCCTACTTGGGCCCCAATCTGGGGTGCTATAAGGAGTGACGTCACTGGCGTGGGATTGCTAGTAGTAGTAGGATGTTGAACGGCACCTCGCTGTTCGGGGATATTGACAGGAGATATCTAAATGGTGCGAGACCTCTGGTTATGATTTATTCAGCGCCCCAGTATTATACCGACACCTTATTAAGGTGAGCTAGCTGGGTTCAACCTAGCATTCCTATACAAATTTTTCTCTGGTAAATTCATAGCAGTTTTTACCTTAGAAATTATGTAAAAGGAGTATTTCGCTGGGCGGCAAGGGTCTCTCGCCCAGAAATAGATTTTTCCTACGTCAAAATCGCCTTTTTACTTCTATTTTGCTGAACAAAAATTCATTGGTATTATTGGTAGTGTTCTTGTTGTAGAGCTGTATATAGTGATTGGAGGTAAATAAATTCTTTCCTTATTTTCCCATTTGGTTTTCTAGCAGCTGCCATTTGGGAAACTCATTTAGTCTCTTCCTCTGTTGCAACTGGAAATTAGCATTTTACCGGTTCATTCACCACCTGTATAAAAATAAGCATATTTCTGCATGGCACCATATTTGGAGTCATTGATGGGTAGACTGTCAAAATTACTTATAATCCCCTTGTAACAACCTATGGTATCCAAATAAGAAGTTACAGCCTCGCTTTTGCCATGGCACCTGGTAGTACAGGTATACGAGTAAGCTCAGATCAAAACTTCCTCTCTTTCAGTAAAGTTATTTTCAAGTGGATAATGGTCGTTGTTAACTCTGAATCAGTCAGGATCAGCAATGGGCATAGAAGGGCCTTTGCGCCTTCTAGCGGCAATAACTCTTGACCTTTTAAGGTTCCAGATCTTGTATAGAAATTACTTCTCACCGGCAGTTTACTAACTCCTCCTGTATTGCTAATCAGCCCTAGACCAAAAACTACAGCAATAGATTATTATTATTATTATTACTACTTGCTAAGCTACAACCCGAGTTGGATAAGCAGGATGCTATAAGTCCAGGAGCTCCTACAGGGAAAGTAGCCCAGTGAGGAAAGGAAGCAAGGAAAAATAAAATTTAGAGAACAGTAACAATATTAAAATAAATATTTCATATATAAACTATACAAATTTTAACAAAACAAGAGTAGGAGAAATAAGATGGAACAATGTGCCTGAGTGTACCCTCAAGCAAGAGAGCTGTAACCCAAGGCAGTGAAAGACCAGGGTACAGAGGCTATGGCACTACCCAAGACTAGAGAACAATGGTTTGATTTTGGAGTGTCCTTCTTCTAGAAGAGCTGCTTACCATAGCTAAAGTGTCTCTTCTACCCTTACCAAGAGGAAAATGGTCACTGAACAATTAGATTACAGTAGTTAACCTCTGGGTGAAGAATTGCTTTGTAATTTCATTGTCGTCATGTGTATGAGGACAGAGGAGAATGTGTAAAGAATATGCCAGACTATTCGGTGTATGTGTAGGCAAAGGGAAAATGAATGGAAACCACAGAGAAGGATCCAATGTAATACTGTCTGGTAAGCCAAAGGACCCCATAACTCTAGCAGTAGTATCTCAATGGGTGGCTCGTGCATGTTTTAATATACTTCCTTTGAATAAAGTATTTAGGATTAGAATTCTTACCATGTTTTAATCAATGATTAAGTTGGTAATGGACAAGAGCCCCTGCTGTTTTGAAAGCAATTATAAAAAATTTATGCACTGTTTTCAGTCTGGAATTACTGTACTTAATGTTGCTGCCTAATTTCATAGTATAAACTTTTCAAAATAAAAATCCCAAATAATTATTGCTACAAAAATTAATCTTGATTGTCTAGACTGAGGAACTTTATATTTAGGATAAATGCTAATTTTAAGTACTTTTTTGACAGGCTTGAGGGGAGATGTTGCCAAACAGAGTAACAAGAAGCATCAAGTCTGTGTACGAGATTGACAAGACATACTTTTTATGTAATTGGAACAAGCTTCACTTTAAGGAAGGGCTGTGGTAATTAAGTGTCCAGCTCCAACAGTCAAAGAAGGTGTCAATTTGTTGACATTTGTAAACGACTACTTTTTAGATATTCTCACCAATTGGCAGCAACATTTCCTCTTATTTGAAATTGCCATATTAAAATTTTAAGACTGAAGAGCATTTTTTTGTTCCTACACTATACAAACCCCACATTCTTACCATAGGAAAAAAATTGGCACTAGCCAACGTACGGCTATAAAGAATTCTAATAAGATGTCAACAACTAGCCGGTTGTTAACCAGTGGTAGTGAGGAAAACCACCACTGCCCCACTCGTACCGTTCTTTTTTATCTCGGCCATGGTCGAAGATGGGTTTCTTCCATGTTAACTGTTTTGGCTAAAATATTAAAAACTTTCCCTTTTTCTTACAGGTGTGGCTGTGATTGAGGGTGCAGCATGTGCATTTGCTCAGGCAAGGCTGGCTGCTCTTGTGGTTAGTTTGTGTTCCAGGACACGAACCCTGACGGTCTTTATGCATGCAGAGAACGCTCTTCTACATGCAGACTTCTCCCTGTAGAGGACACTCCTCGGCTTGCAGACTTCTCCCTGCAGAGGACACTCCTCTGCTTGCGGAATTCTCCCTGACCAGAGAGTAGGGAGTGGCCACCCTTCCAGTGGCATTGCAGGAGGAGGAAGTAGAAAAAGGACTCTAGCCTTTAGGGTCTTCCTCTCCATCCCTCACCCTTGGTGCCCGACTCCGCTCGATCGGCAAGGTAGCAGATGGTGGATAATTCTGAGGGAGTATAAAGCAGTAAGTAGTAATATGAATGTGAGAATGTCAAACTTAAGGAAAAGAAATTATTCCCCAATTCAATAGCCCTCATGGTCGTCAAAGGCTTCAGCACAGGTATGTGCCATACTGAAGCCCAATGACTACATAAAGGCATTCTCTTGTTAAGAAGGTTGCTAGGTATAGCAGTTTTATTTCTGATATTCTGGTATTTGTCAGTATACTGGAGTTTACCTTGATCTTGGTAGAGATAGGAATGGGTTCTGGTTCAATGTCCCAGATCTTGGTCTCGGATAAACTTTCGGATGCAAGTTCCAATATCCTGGCCTTGAATGAGATAATTTCTCCTGTGTAGTTTTTTTTAAGATTCTCCCTGCTTTGCCATTTTTCCAGGACGTGCTCTAATTAATAAAAGATTCTGGTAGCTCTTTAGCTCTCCCGTTTTGAGACTCGTTAACTTTTGCTGCATCTTGGGGTCGCTTATCTATACTTTAATCTGTTTTGCAGGCAGTCTAGTCAGTTTTCCAGCCAAACTGCTTCAGCCAGATAAGATTTTGTCTTGGCCTAATTCTCAGTTCAAGCCTCCTTTTAAAAATTTCTTAGTTTGGTTCTTGGCTATTTTTTTAGTCTTGGCCTTTCCATCGCCTTGTTGGTGATAAGGGATTTTGACGAAGGAAAAATCTATTTCTGGGAAGAGAGCTGTGACGCCCGGTGAAAAGGGTCCTTCTTTACACTTTTCTAATATAAATCTTCCAAATATACTAGAGAAAGATAAAAGCATGGAGATAAAAGCATGGAATGCAGAGGTTACTACCCTCGCGTGATCACCTTGTGGGTGTCGTGTATACAACAAGGGCGTGTGAAAACCACTATTCACAGGCTGTCTTCCCTTTAGATAATCCCTTCATCAAAGGGGAGGGCCGTGACAGGCCCTAGAGAACAGTTGGACTACCCCACCGACACCTACTATTCGCGCCCTCCAGGTCATCCTTCTGCAAGAACATATGGCTTGGCAAGGAAAGGGTGGGTGCGTACAAAAATAACCGGGAAGGGTTTCACCGGGCGTCACAGGTCTCTCCCCAGAAATAGATTTTTCCTTCGTCAAAATCCCTTTTCTGGGTCGACCTGTGACGGCCGGTGAAAATGTACCAGAGAATGCCTTCCAAGCCCAATAAAGTAATATCATAATGCGGAGAATACAATCACCATGTACGACAATAATATATAATATAATATAATAATGTAAGAATCGTCCAATTGCCAACTAGCCAAATGACATAGGGAACGTAAGGCTAAATAACTAAGACGACAAGGAATCAACCGAGTGTCGAATCGCAAAAGGCATCAAACCTTACATGTCTAAGCATATCTAAACATTAAAGGAACGGTAACTACAATAACAGTTAAACCATAGGAATTAAACATGGCAAATATCATAGGGCTAACAAACTACCCAGGAGAGTGGCGACGTGGTGTGAGTGGCGTGTAGGAGGGAGAAGAGAAGAGATGGAAGAAAGGAAGAAGTAGAGATTAATGGGGAGGGAAAAGGCTCCCCGCTGCCATCGTCGGGTATTTAAGGGCCTGTAAGATCTTTAGATAGTGGCGTTTGACAACCATAGGGGATTTCCAACCCGTATATTTTTTAAAAATCATCAAAGTCCCTGTTCTGGAAGTAATTGATGGAGGTATCTACTGTCCGTATATCATGAGCCTGGGGAAATGATTCCGGATTAGTATGTGTAACGAAGTATAGGATTTGTTGCCTGATACCGTGAATGGAAATAGTACCTCCTTGTTCCCCGATAACCAAGGGGCCAGACTAGTGGGTGGCAGTTCTAGCTAAAAAGGCCTTGAGAGTAGTAACTGGACACAGAGAAAAGATCCTGGGGAAGAAGAATAATCTTCCAAGGGGAGCACCTATTTTGCGGATCCTCATTTCTTAGCTAGGAAAGCATTGTCTGGAGAAAGAAGTTCTTCGGCTGAAGGGAGGAAATCTATGTTATCTGGGTTCGTGAGAGAGCTGCTAGTTCTGATATTCCATCACCTAAAGCCAAAGCCGTTAGAAATAGTGTCTTCCTAAGAAGAGTGATATAAGAGCAGGATTCATTGTCCGTGTCCGGCGCAAGTTTTGAAGACACCATTCATAGACCAGAGTCCTTTTGTGGCTGAACCGAAGGTCAAAGCCTAGCACATGTTTTTGGAATAGATGAGAAATAGGAATCAGCTAGGTTAATGTTAAACCCAACAAGGAAGATCTTCAAAGCTGACTTGATGGTGGTTAAAGTGCTAACTGTTAGGCCTTTGCCAAATAGGAACCTCAAGAAAGAGATGGCTATATTCGGAGACATACGAGTATGGTCTGAACTCTTAGGGAATCTGCTAGTTGTTAACGGCCGAATCATATTGTCGAGTCCCTTTTGTCTGATTCGATGAAGAGATCGTTTTCCGGTTCAATGTTCGTGTCTCTACGAGCTGCAAACTTCCTGTAGTCCACAAAGTTAGAATTTTGGCTATCCTTGAGCAATCTGACACAGTGAGTTTGGATTACTTGAGTCAGTTTGGGGAACGGGATCTGGAAGGGACGGAGTTTCAACTCGAGGAGAGGAAACCAACTGATCTTGGCCAGTGAGGTGGTACTAAAGCCACTGCCCCCCGGAAGGAGCGTAGTTTGTGTAAAAGTCTCATTAGAAGATTCACTGGGGGAAATAGGTAAACCTTCTTCTAATGGTTCCTGAGTATCCACCGGAATGAAATTATGTCTAGAGACCATTCTGACTCCAATGGTTTCGTCCTGGATAGTGAGTCCGCTCTCACATTCTGGACTCCCGCTAGGTGAGTTACTGACAGGATCCAGTTCTTTTCTGTTGGCCAGGTGAAGATAGTGACCAGGATCCGATTCAGGTTGGGTGACTTGGATCCTCCCCTGTTGACGCAGTGTACTACGTCTGTGCTGTCTGACACTACTCTGATGTGGCTCGACCTCGGAGGAGGGTCTCTCTTCAGGGTCAAGAACACTGCCATGGCTTCGAGAACATTGATATGGGACTGTTTCATGGCGGGTGACAAAGACCCCTGAAACATCTGATGTTCGGAGTAATCCCCCCATCCACTTAGAGGCGCGGCTGTATGGAATGTCTCTTGTGGAGGTGGGAATTGTAGAGGAACCGATTTGGAGAGGTTCTTCGGTTCGGACCATGGGCGTAGTCTCATTTTCAAGACAAGAGGGGATCTTCGAGACCTTGTCTCTTAAAGGTACTGTAGCTCTCTTTCTCTAAACTCGATTGATGTCTTTGAATTTGGCTTTTAATAGGAGACCTGTTATTGAAGTGAATTGGAGAAGACCGATGATACTTTCTAAGGTTCTTCTGGACATCTGTTTGTGTTTGAGAAAATTCTTCGATTTTGGAAGCTATTCCTCTTACCTTTTTGGAAGGGAGAGACAACGTGTGCTTCGAAAGGTCCCACTGAATGTCTAACCATTCTAAGTGGCCTGATGGTTGCAGGCGAGACTTTTGGAGATTGACTCGAAATCACAGGTTGTCGAGAAATCGAAGTACTTCCTTCGTTGTTGAAAAAAGTGAAACTTTTTTCACTTTGTTCTTTTTAACTTTTAACTTTTGAGTGTAGTATCCACCCTTTATGGTCCTTGATTTTCTACTTTTCTTGTTTCAAAATTCTAAGTTTCTTTTGTTTTTGGGAAAAGTTTAAATTGTTTATAATGGTTAGTTCGTGTTCTTGCTTTGGAGACTCGTTCAGTTTCAGTATGTTATGTTTTAAGTTTGTGAAAGCATCAATAGTTTGCAACCATAAAATTCCTCCTTTAAAGTGATAATTTAATACTAGAGTTTTGAGACTGAACGAAAACCTTTAATTCACCTCAAAAGTTTACTTCTAGTCCCAGCGTTTGAAGACGGCAGTGCATTTTCACTCAGCAGCTGAGAAGGGCGTGTCAACTCTTCACTAATATTTTTCACCAATCCAGCGTAAATTTTAATATGGAGCATTAAGTGACTAGTGTGACCGTTGGTCGAGGATGATCCTGCTTGGAAGTGCGAGCACTTGGATTACTTCTTGAGGCTACTATACCATGGAGTTGCATCGATTTTTTAATTAACGACAGCTGCAATTGACCTAGAGAGGCTTGCTTAGAGTGGAGGTAAGTTGCAAACCACATTGATGCTTGTGCCTTGTAAATTTCACTCGAGTTACTCATTCCCTTTGAATGAATTGCTCCTTAACCTGAACCATAAAATATCATCCAAAGGACCAACCATATTGTTTTCATTTAAAATTTAGAATTTATTGCCGGTTTAACTACTTGTATTTGTGAAGTGTCTTGTTTTATTCTGCTCGTTCGAGTTCATATTTGCTTCATGCATTTATTATATTAATTGGCAGTTAAAAGGGATTTTGACGAAGGAAAAATCTATTTCTGGGGAGAGACCTGTGGCGCCCGGTGAAAAGAGTCCTTCTTATATATCTTTTCTGATAAAACCTTCCAATTATACCAGAGAAAGAAAAAAGCATGGAATGCTGAGGTTACTACCCCCGCGCGAGCACCTTTTGGGTGTCGTGTATAAAGCAAAGGCGCGTGAAAACCACTTCACCGGTTGTCTTCCATTTAGTTAATTCCTTCGTCAAAGGGATGGGCCGATACAAAGGTCCTAGCCAACCACCAGCGCCACGACGCGAGCGCCATCTGAACAACATCCTTCTGTAATGGTCATGACGGCTTGGAAAGGAAAGGGTGGGATCGTGTAAAATAAAGGGGAAGGGTTTCACCGGGCGCCACAGGTCTCTCCCCAGAAATAGATTTTTCCTTCGTCAAAATCCCTTTTCTGGGTCGATCTGTGGCGCCGGGTGAAAATGTACCAGAGAATGCCTTCCAAGCCCAACAATAACAACTAATTTAATGAGGGGAGAGAAACAACACCATGTAAAGAAAATCATAAATAATTAAGGTAAACAAACATGATAACAGGGAAGCCTCAGAGTATCAGAGGAAACATGCTACAAAACTGATATGGCTAAGAATATCCCAACCCTATAACAACGGTAATCAATAATAGTTACAAACATAACCTAATATGTAATAAACTTAGGGCTAACGAACCACCAAGGAAGCGGCGTCGTGGTGCGAGTGGCGGGTAGGAGGGAGAAGAAAAGAGATGGATGAAAGGAAGAACAAAAGATCACTGGGGAGAGATAAGGCTCCCAGCTGCAACTGTTGGGTATTTAAGAGCCTGTAAGTTCATTAGATAGTGGCGTTTGAAGACCATAGGAGATTCCCAACCCGTGAACTTTATAAGGTCATCAAAGTCCATCTTCTGGGGGAAATGATCCCGGATTGGCTTGTTAAATGAAGTATAGGATCTATAGCCTAATACCACGTATGGGAATGGTACCTCCTTGTTCTCTGATAAACAAGGGGCCAGACGATCGGGTAGCAGTCGTGGCTAAAAAGGCCCTGAGAGTGGTGACCGGACATAGAGAAGTATCTTGGAGAAGAAGAATAACTTAACAAGGGGACCACCTATTTTGGTGGTTAACGGCCGAATCATATTGGCGAATTGTCGAGTCCCTTTTGTCTGATTCGATGAAGAAATCGTTTTCCGGTTCAATGTTCGCGTCTCTACGAGCTGCCAACTTCCTGTAGTCCACAAAGTTAGGGTTTTGGCCATCCTTGAGTAATCTGACACAGTGAGTTTGGAATACTCGGGTCAGTTTGAGGAACGGGATCCGGATGGGACGGAGTTTCCACTCGAGGAGGAGAGGAAACCAACTGTTCTTGGGCAGTGAGGTGGTACTAATACTAAAGCCACTGCGCCCCGGAAGGAGCGCAGTCGGTGTAAAAGTTTTTAGAAGATTCACTGGGAGAGATAGGGAAATCTTCCTCTAATGGTTCCAATCCCGGGGTAATGCGTCCATGGCATGAGCCCGAGGGTCCAGGATTGGGGTCACATAACAAGGAAGTTTGTGATTGATCTGAGATGTGAATAGATCTACCTGGATGCCTGGAACGAGCCTGAGTATCCACCGGAATGAAATTCTGACTCCAGGGGACTCGTCCTGGATAGTGAGCCCGTTCTCACATCCTGGCCTCCCGCTAGGTGAGGTGCTGACAGGAACCAGTTCTTTTCTGTTGCCCAGGCGAAGAAAGTGACCAGGATCTGATTCAGGTTAGGTGACTTGGATCCTCCCGTTTCCGTAGTGTACCTCGTCTGTGCTGTCTGACACTACTCTGATGTGGGTCGACCTCGGTGGAGTCTCTCTCTTCAGGGTCAAGAACACTGCCATGGCTTCGAGAACATTGATATGGGACTGTTTCATGGCTAGTGACCAAGAACCTGAAACATCTGATGTTCGGAGAAATCCCCCCATCCACTTAGAGACACTGCTGAATGGAATGTCACTTGTGGAGGTGGGAATTGTAGAGGAACCGCTTTGGAGAGGTTCTTCGGTTCGGACCATGGGCATAGTCTCATTTTCCAGACAGAGGGGATCTTCGAGACCTTGTCTTCTTATAGGTACTGTAGCGCTCTTTCTCCAAAATCGATTGATGTCTTGAGTTTGGCTTTTATTAGGAGATCTGTTACTGAAGTGAATTGGAAAAGGCCGAGGATACTTTCTAGGCTCTTTGGACACCTGTTTGTGCTTGAGAAATTCTTGATCTTGGAACCTATTCCTCTTACTTTTGGAAGGGAGAGACAACGTGTGCTTCGAAAGGTCCCACTGAATGGCTAACCATTCTAAGTGGCCTGATGGTCGCAGGCGAGACTTATGGAGATTGACCCGAAATCACAGGTTGTCGATCAATCGAAGTAATTCCTTCGTAGCTCTGTTGCCTTCTATGGCCGGCCGGGCCCAAATGAGCCAACCGGCCAGATAAGCAATGATCTGTATCTCTTGGTTCCTGAGTTGTTCTAACACTGCCTCTCCCAGTTTCGTGAATATCCTGGGATCAATGTTGAGGCCGAAGGGCATGTCTTGAACACAAAGGCTTTCCTGCTTAGGTGGAAACCCAGATAAGAAGTTTCGAGCTATAGGCGC
This sequence comes from Palaemon carinicauda, assembly GCF_036898095.1. NCBI lineage: Eukaryota > Metazoa > Arthropoda > Malacostraca > Decapoda > Palaemonidae > Palaemon > Palaemon carinicauda. The sequence continues at coordinate 118,458,047 of NC_090734.1, read as the reverse complement.
AAGCTAATAGCGGTCGGTAAGATCGACAGAGGTGGTGACGGTCCCACGGGGAAGTAAGGTCCGTACCTGAGAGATAGTCGTTTGATTGCTTTTTCTTGAGTAACCCTGTGGTGTACTCTTTCAGGACGGGAGTGGATTTCTGGGAGAAGGTCACTGGCGGAGGAGGAGGACCTTGAGGCCATTTTCATCTCAAACCGTTAGAGACTATGCTATGATCCCACAGACCGAGTCCAATGGTCACGAAAGTGGTAAAGTCTTCCCTCTACCGGGACCACCGCGTTGTGAGGGAGTGAATCTAGGTCCTTCCCTTCTCAGAGCCCCCTTTTTCCTAGGTCCGCCTTGATGGCGGGACTGTCTTCTACTCTTGTAGCTTCCTCTCTGGTGTCCATGAAAGGAGCCTGAGGGTTCGGATCTAGGGCTGTATGCAGGCAAAACATCCTAACGGAGTTGGGCTGTGTACCTGGGGAATCAGTGAGGTAGACCACCTGATGATGGTGAGTCGGATACAAAAGTGTCGAACCAGAGGAAGGCTGTGATGACGAGTGGGAAACCGACTATCGATTCCTGTCTGATAGAGGTCTCAGACAGAACGTACTTCCCACAACTGACCCGATCAGACCAACAAACGTGTAGGTCGAACTGGAAGGGCAGAGCCTGGAATTATCGTACCCCCCAGGCTGACAACATCCTGGTCCAGACAGATCGGGCCTGCCCTTTAGGAAATAATACCGTTACCTTCGGTACTTTGTCTAAGCTAACCAAGGCAATCTCTTTCAATCGAATGAATCCGTTGAATGGGAATTCTAGTACCTGGGAGTAAAATCTAGGTCCCCCAGAGGGAGGACGTCTATGCCCTCCAGATTTATGGTACCACCTATATCCGAGTTCCTGAACGGCACTGACTCACCACCATACCTTAGAGCTGCGTCATAGCCCCTTGGTTTTCCCTAGAATGTGTTGCTTTTAGCCGTCACAGTTTATGCAGGGTAACATGAACATCAGGATCCTTTAATGGTCCTAGGTCGGTGACGTAGGTAATTGCAAAGCTGAAGGCTCAAAACTCATCCCCACCTACCTGCCCGTCCATGGGGTCGTTGTCCAACCTTAGAGAGGACACTCCGAGGAGATAAGGACCTCTAGATGGAGCATTCTTTCCCAACCTCGATACCCAAGGGCGGAGAGCCTCTCTTGCAGGCCAGAGAGAATCATCATCATCCTGATGGGAACCATGCAGGCGAACCTTCTGTAACACAAAGGGGACATAAGTCTGGATGTTCCTTGAACTTCGGTTAGCGATCCTATTCACAGGCTGGGATCAGCTGTATAACTCTTAAAAAGCAATTTTAAAGACAAGTCATTTAATGTATTATCTTCTGGGGTATAGTGCGACACTTGTATTCATGAAATGTGACACTGTTGGCGCATTCGCCACTGGGTGGAAATTTATTTCTATATGAACACTATGTTGTATGGATATTTATCCATATCTAGACATAGTTAGAATTGACTATGCATAAATATAGGCATAATTAATGTATTTCTATTTGAACACTATGTTGTATGGATATTTAGCCATATTTAGACATAGTTAGGATTGAATATGCATAAATATAGGCATAATTAATTTAATTCTATTTGAACACGATGTTGTATGGATATTTATCCATATTTATACATAGTTAGAATTAAATACATGCATAAATATAGGCATAGTTACGTTCATAAATAATTTTTTTTTTTTTTTTTTTTTTTTTTTTTTTTTTTTTTTTTTTTTTTTTTTTTTTTTTGTTAAATCCTTCTCTTTACAGGGTAAAACAAAAGATTGGCCACCCGTGGTCTGAGTGATCTCCGACTGTACCGGAGCTCCGGTAACCATCCCCGGTACAAACAAAGGTCCGTCATAGTGACAACGTGAACCAGAGGAAATCTAATATTAACCTCAATGCTGATCGCCTGTACGATATCCGGTTAAGCCGGAGATTCGATGAAAAGGATCGTAATGACGATATTGTGATTATTCATGAAAAAGGGTTCATACCCTGATTCTGATCGTCTGATTGATCTCTGTTTGTACTGGAGAACCAGTGACAAAGGTCCGGCATCGTGAAAACGTGATCCTCATCGGTACGATAACATTCTCTAAAACTGAATGTCTGTGTTATCTCCAGTGAAGCCGGAGATTCGATGAAAAAGGGACCATAATAATGAAACTGTGAAATCCTCATCGGTATCACATTGTTAACTCCGGTTCTGGACGTCTGCTTGATCTCTGTTTGTATGGGAGATCCGGTAGCAAAGGCCAGTCCCCGTGAGATCGTGACCGTCACCGGTACGATAACATTAACCTCAATGAATGTTTGAGTTATCTCCAGCGAAGCCGGAGATTCGATGAAAAAAGGGGCCGGAAAGGTGTAATTGAGATCAAACATGACAAAGGTTCGTGTGCAAAAGGCCTCAGCCGGAGTCTGAGTGCCGGATTTCACCGTTGCACTCCAAATATCTGACTAGTTCTCACCCAATGAGTATCCATTATAGCGGCGTATAACTCAAGGCGGAGCTAAGCATAACTCAAGGCGGAGCTAAGAGTGTCGGTATAAATCGAACCCAATTAATGACTCATACACCAACGTTCCTACTAATAGTGTTAGCTATATTAACAGTAACCACATTAATAAAACGTGTATAACATTAAACGTACTATCATCAACTCTGATAATAAGAGGAGGCCTGAATAACTCGTGAACGTATAAAAACGGAGAACGGGAAAATCACCTCCCTTACTCGAGCTAATAAACGAGCACCCTATGCTCTCACTCTCAAGGTTACATAATAAAAGCTAACATCACACAATAATATAAGGAAAGTAAAAAACTGATTGCTTTTATTTTATTTTTATTTTTTCCTTTATCTTTTTCATTTTTAGACATTGTAATAACCAAGAACGAAGAATAACGACAACGTAACTAATAAATAAGGATATAGTCTAAATCGAGCCTTCCTGGGGCGAGTACAAACTAACAGACTAAATCGCAAACGTTTAAATCGCTATTCGCCCAAAACCATTGTTGGCACTATAATATCCAAATGTTTGTATATTTGTAATTTACCTAATGTCTGTTAATGACATAAGGATAAATAACTAAAAGCAATCTGCCGACCTGCGAGGGTCGGGGAAGCAGTGACATGCCCTTAAAATAAATATAAACACCAGCCTTAGCTAAAGGCAAGGCAAATATAAGTGTGAAGTGTATGGGCGACCTCCGGTGATGCCGGAGGATAAAGAGATACCCTGAATAATTCAATTGTGGCTAATAATTCAATTGTGAAGATATAAAAGCCAAGCCGCAGCTAAAGGCTAAGGCTTAGATCATAGCAAAGCGTATTTACAAACTCCGGTGAGGCCGGAGGGAGAAGAAAGGTCCTGAATAATTATTGTGAATAAAAACACAATTGTAATAACAATGGCTATTGTGGATATGGCCGTGGCCTGAGACCGCAGTAAGGGCCACCGGAGGGTCGTATCTAAACAATATGAAGCCCGTCCCATTCAGTAAACAATATATAAATATAACAATAGAACGAAAGTCATTGAGAATCCCTCAAGCCGGAGTAGAACTCAAGGCGGAGTGGAAAACGTTCATAAACTACTCCCGAGCCGTAACGGGGAGAGGACGAAACACGGACCAAAATAACGCTAATAATTGAAAAGTCACGAAAAATAAATAACTCGTAAGTTATCATCCACCCAGAGGGGGAGAGGTGAGGGAGGGAGAACCCGTTGAACACACAAAACGGAAAACGGGAAATCCGCTCAACCACCAGAGCTAAGAAAGAAAAAGAGAGAAAGGGGTAACTCGTGACTGCGAACAGAAAACGGGGACCCCAATCTCTCGCTCTCTTGGACACAAAAACAGGACTAAAAATCACACAACACTATTATAAACGTATAAAATAAAAATGTACATCCATATAACACTACGATCGAAGAATAGCATCTGCTAAAACTTAAAATAAATAGCACAGTCGAGTGACGAACGCCTCGGAGGGGCGGGTACTAAACAAAAACAAAGCTAAATCGCTATCTCGTTCGTAGGCTAGACTTACTAGCAAAAAGTACCATGAGCATAAATACACAAAAAAATAAAAATAAAAATAATAACGGTTCTAAAGGCATAAGGCCAGGGACTTAACCAAGAACCTAAGTGACAGAGTACTAAAACGGGCAGACAAAGATGAATTCCCAAACAAGTGAACAAACAATGGCCGCCATGAAAGGCCAGACGGGAATAATAAAACAGACTATACTGGATATAAAACAAAAGCCCGGTACAATAAAATACTGTCAAAACAAACTATGGTACTTAACATTGGAATGTGTGAAGATGGAGCTTCGGACATGACAAAATAAATCCACGATAGATAAAAAAGACCGAGAGCACAACAAAACAATTCAACACTTTGTATTCCAAAAAGAAGGATATGGTTCAGATGGTGCTCGCGTCGTGGCGGTGGTGGTTGGCTAGGACCTTTGTATCGGCCCATCCCTTTGACGAAGGAATTAACTAAATGGAAGACAACCTGTGAATAGTGGTTTTCACGCGCCTTTGCTTTATACACGACACCCAAAAGGTGCTCGCGCGGGGTTAGTAACCTCAGCATTCCATGCTTTTTTCTTTCTCTGGTATAATTGGAAGGTTTTATCAGAAAAGATATATAAGGACTCTTTTCACCCGGCGCCACAGATCGACCCAGAAATAGTTTTGTTGATATATTTTCGTATATTTGCTCTCGATTAATAGAGCGTATTTATGACATATTTATAGATCCTGAGGACTTTTCTGGTTTTGGGGGTTATTAGTGAGGTCGCATCATCGGTCTTCCTAAGGACGGATACCTCGCTTAAATACCAAGAAGCAATAAGACCATCTACGATCCTGAGCCATTTTCCTTAATACATATTTCAGTGATAGTTCTGTTTATGTAAAATAAATATTTGAATTCGCTCTTGATTATAATTTATTGCCATTTGATAAGTTTTAAACCTCCATTATTTTGAAAATTCGTAGCTCTGTTGCCTTCTATGGCCGACCGGGCCCAAATGAGCCAACCGTCCAGATAAGCAATGATCTGTATCTCTTGGTTCCTCAGTTGTTCTAACACTGTCTCTCCCAGTTTCGTGAATATCCTGGGATCAATGTTGAGGCCGAAGGGCATGTCTTGAACGCAAAGGCTTTCCTGCCTAGGCGGAAACCCAGATAAGAAGAGAAGTTTCGAGCTTTAGGCACATGATAATAGTCGTCGGTAAGATCGACAGAGGTGGTGACGGCCCCATGGGGAAGTAAGGTCCGTACCTGAGAGATAGTCAACATCCGGAACTTGTCGCAGAGAATGTAAGAGTTTAGCTTTGACAAGTCCCAGTCCACTCTCAATGCCGACAAGCCTTTCTTCGGAATTGTGAACAGGCGGCCTTGGAACTTCGGTGATCGGTCCCGTTTGATTGCTTTCTTCTTGAGTAACTCTGTGGTGTACTCTTTCAGGATGGGAGTGGATTTCTGGGAGGTCACTGGTGGAGGAGGAGGACCTTGTGGCCATTTCCACCTCAAACCTTTAGAGATTATGCTATGAGCCCACGGACCGAAGGTCCAATGGTCTTGAAAGTGGTAAAGTCTCTCCCCCACCGGGACCACCTCGTTGTGAGGGAGTGAACCTAGGTCCTTTCCTTCCCCGAGCCCCCTTTTTCCTAGGTCCGCCTCGATGGCGGAACTGTCTTCTACTCCTGTAGCTTCCTCTCTGGTGTCCACGAAAGGAACCTGAGGGTTCGGAGCTAGGGCTGTATGCAGGCGAGGGCATCCAAACGGGGTTGGGCTGTGTACCTGGGGAATCAGTGAGGTAGCCCACCTGATGAGGGGGATTCGGATGCATAGGCGTCGAATCAGAGGAAGACTGATGACAGAGTGGGTAACTGACTATTGATGCCAGTGACCCCGGTTCGTTTTGTAGAGGGTAACTCGCTGCTTCTTCTTGAAGAAAGCTTGCTTTTGGTCTTCGACCTTCTTTCTGGCAGTGAGGCCCCGCCTTTCCTGCAATTTTGGGTTGCTCACGTATCATCTTGTAGAACCTTGTTCACCTCCTCCTGAGGGAAGAGGGTTTTACCCCATCAGGAGGAAACCATCAGCCTGCTCGGTTCCTGTCTGATAGAGGCCTCAGACAGAACGTATTTCCTACAACTAACCCGAGCAGACCACAAAGCGTGTAGGTCGAATTGGAAGGACAGAGATTGGTTCTTCATGAATATCGGAAACAGTCTCAGTGGGATAAATCGAGGCTAGGGGCTCCCCGAGGTGGGGTCCGGCTCTTTAAGAGCTGGCATGGCCGAACCTTCTTTGTCAGCTTGAATAGTAAAACCTGTCAATTTATCCGTAATAGGCAAGGTAACAATGAGAGCAGTTGTAGATATGGCGTAGTCCCCGTTGTGTGGGGTGAGCTTGGAATTAGCGTACCCCCAGACCGACAACATCCTGGTCCAGACAGATCAGGCCTGCCCTTTAGGAAATATTACTGTTACCTTCGGTACCTTGTCTAACCTAACCAAGGCATGCTCTTTCAATCGAACGAATCTGTTGAATGGGAATTCTAGTCCCTGAGAGTAAATTCTAGGTCCTCCAGAGGGCGGACGTCTATGCCATCCAGAGTTATGGTACCATCTATATATGGGGCATGTAAGGCATATTTCTGTGTTGTTTTTATCGAAGGAGGTTACTTCGATACGCCTGGGGCTGTAGGGGGAGTCATCAGAGTTCCTGAACGGATCCGACTCGCCACCATATCTTTGAGCTCCGTCATAGCCCCTTGGCTTGCCCTAGAATGTGTTGTATCTGCTCTTTAACCCTACCCCTGGCATTTAGCAGTCACGGTTTTATGCAAGGTAATATGAACATCAGGATCCTTTGAGGGTCCTAGGTTGGTGACGCAGGTAATTGCAAAGCTGAAGGCTCAAAACTCATCACCACCTACCTGCCCGTCCATGGGGTCGATGTCCAACCCTAGAGAGGACACTCCGAGAAGATAGGGTCTGCCAGATGGAGCATTCCTTCCAAACCTTGATACCCAAGGGCGGAGAGCCGCTCTTGCAGGCCGGAGAGATTCATCATCATCCTGAAAGAAGTGAGGGGATAAGTGATGAAGGAGAAGACCATTCTCCTCAATAAGCAATGCATACATAAATCCGGATCAAATTAAATCATCACCAAAGGATACCAAAAAGAAACAAATTAGAACCAACTTACATCATGGGTCAGGAGTAGGGAGGACAGCTCGTAGCAGAGCGTGCATGACTCCGGGAACCATACCATGTAGGCGGACCTTCTGTAAAAGAAAGGAGACATAAGTCTGGATGTTCCTTGAAACTCTGGTTAGTGATCCTATTCACAGGCTGGGATCAACCAAATAACTATAACTAATAATAATGTCTATATTTATGCATATATTTAATTATAGATATGTATATATATGGATAAATATCCATACAACATCGTGTTAAAATAGAAATAAATTTCTACTCAGTAATTGGGATCGAACGCTAGCCCCTTCTAATGAAAAGCCAGGTCAAAACCAACCATGCCATGAGAGGCTATCTACTGTTCCTTGAGAGACTGGTATTGAACAGATGAATCGATAGAATACTAATATCCAGTAACCACGTAACATGTAACTATAAACCTCATCGGTTAAATAATGTTAACCCCGGTTCTGAACGTCTGAGTGATCTCTGTTGCCACCAGAGATCCGGTGACAAAGGTCCGTCATAGTGAAAACGTGAACATCAGAGGTAAGATAATATTAACCTCAATGCTGAACGTCTGTGTGATATCCGGTTAAGCTGGAGATTCGACGAAGAAGGACCGTAATAATGAAATTGTGATCATTCATGAAAAAGGTTCGTACCCTGGTTCTGATCGTCTGATTGATCTCAGTTTGTACCGGAGATCCGGTGACAAAGGTCCGTCATCGTGAAACCGTTACCCTCAGCAGTACGATAATATTAACCTCAATGCTGAACGTCTGTGTTATCTCCAGTGAAGCCGGAGATTCAATGAAAAAAGGACCGTAATAATGTAATTGTGATCAATCATGACAAAGGTTCGTGTGCAAAAGGCCTCAGCCGGAGTCTGAGTGCCGGATTTCACCGTTGCACTCCAAATATCTTACTAGTTCTCAAGCAATGAGTATCCCTTATAGCGGAGTATAACTCAAGGCGGAGCTAAGGGTGTCGGCATAAAGCGATCCCTAATAATGACTCGTACACTAACGTAACCTATTAATAGTGCTAGCTATATTAACAGTAACCACATCAATAAAACGTGAATATCATTAAACGTAATATCATCAACCCGGAGAATAAGAGGAGGTAGGAATAACTCGTGATCGTATAAAACGGAAAACGGGAAATCCACCTCCTACTCGAGCTTAATAAAGAAAACGAGAGAAGGGGTAACTGGTAACTGTAGTAACAGAAACCGAGCACTCTATGCTCACGCTCTCAAGGTTACATAATAAAGAACCAAAATCACACAATAATATAAGAATAATGATAAAATTGTAATAACCAAGAACTAAGAATAACGACAACGTAACAAATAAACATAAAGATAGTCTAAAACGAGCACCTTCCTGATGCGTGTACATAACTATAACAAAGACTAGATCGATATTCTTCGTCCAAATTGGACTTGCTAGCAAATAAATACCATAGTAAAAACCAATAATAAATAATGATAATAATATTGGTCATAAAACGTAAGTGATATAACCTAGATGACAGAGTACCAGATGGGCAATATTAACTTGAAAAACTACCGAAGCGAACAAAACCAAAATGGTTGCCGATACCGAGGCAGGCCAACTGCTTCCCAAACTAAAATCCACAATACTGGAAAAAGAACAAATGCCCGGTACTGAAATAAACTGTCAAAACAAACTATGGTACTTAACATTGGTAAAGGTGAAGTAGCATCGTCAGTCATGTTGAATTAACGACAATCACTTGCGAAAAACACCGAACAAAACAATTAACGACTAGCGGGCAAGTCCAAAACAGAAGGATTGACCTGGAGGGCGCGAGTAGTAGGTGTCGGTGGGGTAGTCCAACTGTGTTCTCTAGGGCCTGTCACGGCCCTCCCCTTTGATGAAGGGATTATCTAAATGGTAGACAGCCTGTGAATAGTGGTTTTCACACGCCCTTGTTGTATACACGACACCCACAAGGTGATCGCGCGAGGGTAGTAACCTCTGCATTCCATGCTTTTATCTTTCTCTAGTACATTTGGAAGATTTATATTAGAAAAGTGAAAAGAAGGACCCTTTTCACCGGCCGTCACAGGTCGACCCAGAAAAGGTGATGTTTGGTGGTCACTGTTTTATTCTTTGAAGAAGTTCTGGAATTTGCAACTAGTGAACATCAAGAAGTCTCGACTTTCTTCAGCTCAAGAGTTTCAATGGCTGGGAATCCATTGGAACTTGAAGTCACACCATCTCTCCATTCCTCCAAGGAAGAGGAGAGAGATTGCAGGATCTGTCAAGAGACTACTGAAATCCGACAGGATCTTAAGACGCCAACAAGAAAGAGTACTGGGCTCTCTCCAGTTCGCAGCTTTGACAGACCCAGTGCTAAAAGCACAACTGAAAGATGCGTCAGGAGTCTGGAGAAGATACGCATCAAACGCTCTAAGAGAACAGAGAGGACCGGTACCGACCTTACTACGATCACTACTCAAGCCATGGTCGAAGGCCAAGAACCTAAAGAGGACTGTGCCCTTGCAACCACCTCTACCATCGGTGACCATCCACACGGATGCCTCGACGGAAGGATGGGGAGGTCACTCCCATCAACGGAAAGTCCAAGGGACCTGGTCTTCTCTGTTCAAGACCTTTCACATCAACATTTTGGAGGCCATGGCAGTCCTTTTAACGTTGAAGAAACACTCCCCTCGCAGATCAGCCCACATCAGGCTGATCCTGGACTGCGAAGTGATAATGACATGTCTGAACAGTCAAGGCTCGAGATCGCCCCCAGATCAACCAAGTGATATTGGCCCTCTTCCGTCTGGCAGAAAAGAAGAGATGGCATTTATCAGCAGTTCACCTTCAAGGGTTCCGCAATGTGACGGCAGACACACTATCCAGGCTCAAGCCAATAATCAGAATGGTCCCTAGACGTAGACTCATTCTCCTTCATTTTACATCAAGTCCCAGAACTGCAGATAGACCTCTTCGCGATGAGCGACAACAAGAAACTACCTCAATGTGTAGCCCCATACGAGGACCCTCTAGCAGAGGCGACGGACGCCATGTCCCTCGACTGGAACAGATGGAACCGGATTTACCTGTTCCCTCTGACCAATCTCCTAATAAAGGTCCTCAACAGGCCGAGATCCTTTCGAGGAACGGCAGCTCTAGTGGCTCCCAAGTGGCCAAAGAGCAACTGGTTCCCTCTCTTAATGGAACTGAAGCTGAGGCTGGTCCCTCTACCGGACACAGGTACAGAAGTAGACTGTCTTCGCTTCATCGCAGAGAACCCAAAACCTTCATCTCATGATTTTCTCTCCTTAGCGATTAAGAAAAGATTTGGGATCTCAAAAGGCAGTACTGTATAGTTTTCTTTGAAGAATACAAGTCTAAGTCAACCAGAAGACAATATGAATAGTCTTGGAAAAGTGGGTTGCTTTCGTCGAAGCAGAAGGATTGAGAGAAATCTCAATGGACTTTAGTCTGTCCTTTATCCACCTTCATAAACAAGGTCTGGCAGCCAACACGATAACTACGTGTCAGTCGGCTCTGACTAGACCTCTGCTATACGCCTTACAAGTGGACCTGTCGAACGAAATCTTTAACAAGATCCCTAAGGCATGTGCTAGACTTGGGCCTGCAGCTCCCCCGAAGCCCAGTTCATGGTCCTTCGACAAGGTCCTACATTATGCTTCAACAGTGAACAATGAAGATTGCTCTCTTAAGGATTTGACTCAAAAAGTCCTTTTTCTGTTCGCTATAGCCTTGGGGGCTAGAGTTAGTGAAATAGTGGCCCAATCTAGAGACGAGGGCCATATTCAGTTCACAGAAGTGGGAGAACTGAATCTTTTTCCGGATCCAACCGTTCTCGCTTGCTAAGAACGAGCTACCCACGAAAAGGTGGGGTCCCTGGAGAATCTGCCCTCTGAAGGAAGATGTCTCTCTGTGTCCAGTAGAATGTCTAAAGGTCTATCTTCGAAGAACTTCAGACTTCAGGGGAGGACAGCTCTTTAAGGGAGAAACTTAAGGATCAAACTTGCCCCTAAGACAGCAGAGGGCGAAGCTCACCTACTTTATTCGCAGAGCGGATCCTGGCAGTACACCCGCAGGTCACGATCAAAGGTAAATTGCTTCATCTCTGAACTTTTTTCAGTATATGGACTTTGAGCGTCTTCGCTCGTACACTGGATGAAAATCATCCAGAGTTTTCTATAAACATTATGCAAAACAGGTGCATGAGTTGAAGCATTTTGTGGTGGCGGCAGGTTGTGTATAATAAGACTAAGAATATCTCCTCCTAAAGAGTTACCATTGTGTATCAACATAGACATTGCTCAACACTATACAACCTCTATCCCCCATTATAAAGAATAGTACTAACCTCTCCTAGGCCATGTCCTTGCCTGATTTAATGGAATTCCACTTGAAACCAAGCTATCAGGTGCACCTGTAGTGGGGAAGGTACAAAATCCTGGTAGCTCACAACCTATTAATCGGAAAAGACACCTCCATTTCTCTCGCCTCTGTCCATAAGAAATATTAGTTATGACTTCAAATAAATGTTAAATTGATGTTTCTGATGAACCAGAAGACAATTTAAATAAATAAAAAATTCAAGTTGAGGCCTACCATCCCCCTCAACAATTAGATCAAAAGGACAAAAAGAAAATAACAAAACCCAATTTATCAAGACCCCTCTAATAAAACTACCAGGAAATAGTGTTAAATCAGAAATTGCTAATGGGAAGACTTCATCCAAAAGTTCTTCCACAAAATAAAGAGTAGGTTTTTCTTCCATTTTGCAATGAAATAGGGTTTAAGGGCTAATTATGAAGACCTTATGCTCTTAATTCACGAGCATTCCCCATAATTATATATCTACAGGAGAGCAAGCTTGATGCTAATACCCCTTGTCCTCGCAAATATATTAGGTATAGGACACCTTATGATCCGAGTAGGGAGCCATAGCGGAAGTCTCGTATACGTTCGTCGAGATGTTCCCCAAATACCCTTGTCTATTCGTACACCTCTGCAGGCAATGGTTGTACAGATTGATATAGGGAGAAAATATAAAATTTGCTCTATACACTTGCCTCCAAATGATAACATCGTATGATAATTTAGCAGTGGTGTTTCAACAGCTACCTCGATCTTTTCTTTTACTTGGAGATTTGAATAGTAGACATCCTTTGTGGGGTGATGTTTTAGCAAACACCAGGGGCAACATTATATCAATTGTGGAAAACGAGGATGTCAGACTCCATAATACAGGAGAGCCCACACACTTCCATGTTCAGATAGGTACCTTGTCATGCATTGACCTTTCAATTGCAAGAACTGCCTTCTTGATTTCGATTGGGAGACATTAGATGATTGGCATATTAGTGATCATGCACCAATCATTATAAACGCCAACAATGGTCCACCTTTACAAAGATTGCCACGATGGAATCTTGACAAGGCGGACTGGGTTAAATTTAGTGAGCTAAGTGAGATCGAGGGGAGTGCAGAACAGTTTGAAAGTATTGATGATGCCATAGACCTACTGAATGGAACTCTCCATACAGCAGGAGTCTATTTGATTCCCAAAACCACAGGATTATTAAAACGACGACCAGTCCCATGTTGGTCTTTAGAATTAACTGCCTTGCACAGAGCCACCAGAAAATCTGACTAGATTACATAGATGCCGTATTGAGGAAAATTTAATAACATACAAAATGTGTAGGGCACAGTTCTGTTGTGCCATGAAAAAAGCTAAGCGCCAATCTCAAGTATCTTTAGTTTCCTCAGCCAACAGTAGAACACCACCATCTTCTGTATGAAGGAAAATAAAAAAGATTGCTAGCAAATTAATCCGTACCAACCACCAGTATTGAAGGTGAGCGGTCAGTATGTGACTGAAGCAAATGATGCTAGCAATGACCTGGCTGATCATTTTTCAAATGTATCATGCAACAAATGTATCATGCAAGAGTGAAGGAGCTCCTGGTCACCATTATAGGAGCATCGAAGAAAAGAAAATTTTAAATTTTGCAATAGGAACCCTTGTACTGAAAGAGAACTTGATTCCGCACTTGTTAATTGCAACGATACAGCCCCTGGACCCTATGGAATTCCATATGCAATGATTAAACTCGTACATTTTAATACAAAGTTATTTAAGTACATTTTAATACAAAGTTATTCAAGTATTAAGAGTATAGTATGATCATAGTTATCCTAGTGTTTGGGAACTAGCCATTATTTTAGCCTTTTTAAAACCCGGGAAGGACAAGTTTTTAGCAGCAAACTATCGACCAATAGCATTGACATCTTGTTTGTAAAATCATGGAGAAGATGGTCAATGCAAGACTGATGTGGTTCCTTGAAAAGAAGGGTATTTTATCACCTATTCAGCGTGGATTCAGAAAAATGCACTCGACTGATGTGACGATTCCTGAGTGCTCTATTTGTGAAGCCTTTGCTTTCAAACAGCACCATGTGACAGATTTTTTTAACCTTGAAAAGGCATATGATACTACATGGAGAAATGGTATACTTAATACCATTCATGAAATGGGATTAAAAGGAGAGCTACCTCTATTTATTCAGTCATTTCTTTCACATAGTTTTTCAAGTAAGAGTTGGGAAAATTATTGAGTAAATGCCAGGAAGGAGGAGTTCCTCGGAGTAGTGTGTAGAGTGTAACCCTGTTTCCACTAGCAATTAATGGGATATCCTCAGTCATTCCCTGGGATGTTCTCTCAACATTATTTGCGAATGATCTCTCCTTATCATTTGCTGGAGCTACAATGGTAATGGTTGAGAGAGAACTACATCTCTCAATTGACAAAATTATCCAGTGGGTCGATATAAATGGATTTAAGTTCTCGACAAGTAAAACTACTATTGTTCATTTCTGTCATATCCGGGGAGTACATCCAGACCTGGATATATACATTAACCCTGGATAGGTACGGTCCTCGGACACCCCTTTAAGGGTATACTCGGACGCGAACGACCCCGACGCCAAAAAAAATTCTTGAAAAATCAGTTTTCGCAGTAACCTCCTTTTTTCTTTTGCCAAAAAAAACTTCAATGAATGCTTAAAACAACTGTAAAGATAAATACTACTCATCTGCAGAAAAACTATTTATTATAAATATTTTAAAAAATTAAGTAGAAAAAAAAAGACCTGACATAAAAATTCATAAAAAAAAAGTTTATACATATATACACAAATCCTTTTAGGAATTGATTCTTGAATGTTTAGGACACATCTTGATGTATTTTGGATGAAGTCAGACCCATGGAGGTGAAGATCTGAAATGAGAAAAAAAGGGTAACCTTTTTTGGCCAAAAAAAATTGTCCAAATTTCATGAATTTTTTTGGGTACCCAAATGAAATAGGAAGTGGCTAATTTTTTTAGGGAATAAACATATGTTATCCTAAAATAGAAATATGTAAAAAAATCTTCATTATTTTGTAAATTACATTTATATTAGGGGCCATATCTAAAGGTAATTTTTTGAGTACTTGGAAATTTCGTAAAAAAATACATATATTTAATATATAATATGATATTTATGCAGGTAAAAATATACCAAAATATCACAAATTCTATAGGGAACAAGAATATATATAGATAGGGCAGCTTACGCTTCGGATATGTCCACAAAATGGCCGCCAACCACACTGACTCAGACTCCCTAATCTGCCACTTGAAATGTAGGAAGGGTATGTCAATTTCAAGGTGTTATTTACTAATCTAATTATTATTGGATATGCATAAAAATTGTATGGTGGGTTGCTGGATAATTGTCGATTATTTTACGACTATAAAATTAAAATTCTGACCCAAAAAATTTTTTTTGAAGGGAAATAAAATCGAAAAAAAAAATGTAAAACAATATTTTAGCTAAAAAAATTTGATGATATTCAATCAAAAAAAAAGTAAACAAAATTTTCCGACAAATAAACATCTAGAGGAATCATTACTCTGTGATAGTTCCTTAGTACGTAGTAATTTTGAAAGAATTGGGAAAAAACGAAAAAATGGCAATCACCGGAAAATCGAACACATACCTATATATACGCCATATCTGGCTAAAAAAAAGATAGGCATGGGTAGCCAGATCATCTAGAAACACTTTCCAACACTATAAAAATATAAGTTTTGCGACACTACTTGCCAATTCCTTACGGTAACATGACTAAGCAAAAAAATGCAAAACAAATAAAAAGGGCCACTCGTGGAAAAATGGCCATTCTAATATACGGCATTTCAGAAAAAAAAAATTTCAGCCACGTGCTAGGCAAACCATCAAGGCATATTTTCCGACAAATAAACATATAAATGAAATATTACTCTGTGATAGTTCCTTAGTACGTAGTAATTTTGAAAGAAATGGGAAAAAACGAAAAAATGGCAATCACAGGAAAATCGAACACATACTTATATATACGCCATACAGTACTTTGAGTTGCACCCAAAATCTCCTCAACCTTATGGATTTTGGGTGATACAATTATTAAACAGTTTTGATATAATTAGAAGTAAGGTGCTTCCATTTAAGGTATCATCAATGCCTCCATGGAAATTACCAGAGGTATCTTTTTGTAAATACTTTATTGGAGTTAAGAAGAATATGACAGACATGGAATCCAGGTTGGGGTAATTTTACCATTTTTAGTGATGCAAGAAGTGTCCTTCAAGCTTTAGAATTTTTTAATTCTAGTAACCCTCTAGTTTTAAAGATTTTAGAATGGCTTTTTATTATTGGTCGGAGAGGTATAATGGTTTAATTTTGGTGGGTTCCAGCACATGTAGGTGTCTGGGAATGACAAGGCAGATTTACTTGCGAAGAATGCTCATCAGAGTTGCTACCAAGAAGGTATCCCATTCCCTGTAATGATTTCCTACCTAACATCAAGAAATGGTTTTGTAATAATTGGCAACAGCACTGGGATAGTCTTGATAGCAATAAGACGAGAGAAGTAACAAATGTCATATCTCCTTGGAGGTATAACATGATGCCCCGAAAGTGGGAGGTCTCTTTGTCATCTCCGTATTGGTCACACTCGGTTGACAAGAGTTTCTTCTGAAGGGCCAACACCAGCCGTATTGCGACGACTGTTTAGTACCTTTAACAGTGAGGTATTTTTTGACCGAATGTCCAATTATAATAACTTAAGAAATAGATATGTTTGAGGCTCGAGGCAAGGGTGGCAGGTTCATCCTTACCAAGATTCTTGGAAGTGTCTTACTATGCGAGCGGCATTTTTAGATTTATTTCAGCAGGTCTTCTGAAAACTTTGACTTCTATAAAGACATCTTGACTTTTATGGTTTTAATTGAATATTCTTTTTTTTATATAAATAATATTGGTATCAATGACCTTAATGTCAGGATGCCAGAAAACTTTATATCAATCAATCATATGGATGTATATTTTCGTATACTGTCTCGAAAATAATTTTGATTGCTTCATCCACTACTTCATGAAGGAACTTGGGGCCAACCATGTAGGATATAATTACAGTTGAATGGATCATTCGCAGTTGCTTCCTGGATTTCTTCCATTCTCTTGTCAGGTATATCTTGAGGTGCAAATAAGTAGATTCTTGGATCTGGCATATCACCCTGCACTTCCATCCAAGCTCAACTTATCATATTTGCCAAATATAACTTATCTCCTTTCATCCATACTAACTTTTATAGGTAGTAGGTTGGCCTGGGCACCAGCCGCCCGTTGAGATACTACCGAGAGTGAGTTATGGGGTCCTTTGACTGGCCAGTCAGTACTACATAGGACCCTTCTCTCTGGTTACGGTTATTTCTTTTAGCCTACACAGACACCGAATAGTCTGGCCTATCCTTTACAGATTCTCCTCTGTCCTCATACACCTGACAACACTGTGATTACTAGACAATTCTTCTTCACCCAAGGGGTTAACTACTGCACTGTAATTGTTCAGTGGCTACTTTCCTCTTGGTAAGGGTAGAAGAGAGACTTTAGCTATGGTAAGCAGCTCTTCTAGAAGGACACTCCAAAATCAAACCACTGTTCTCTATTCTTGGGTAGTGCCATAGCTTCTGTACCATGGTCTTACACTGCCTTGGGTTAGTTCTCTTGCTTGAGGGTACACTTGGGCACACTTTTCTATCTAGTTTCTCTTCCTCTTGTCCCCCCAGATGCTGAAGCCTTGATGAGGATGGGGGCTTAGGGATCAGCAGCTGGGGTTTAATGAAGTGGGAACTACTTCCCACTGGACCTCGGTGCCCAGCTGTTGATCCAACTAAATCAGTCAGCACTTTATCTTTTACTTTTTGTTATTTCTTTTTTCTCCCATCTCTTCCTTTTGGGCTCGATATTGTTGACGACTTTGGTATGTTCGATTATACTTTGGATGCTGCTTTGGATTTGGCACAGTGCGGGATGGACGGCATTCCATCTCAACCTGTGCCAATTTAGACGCCATCACCCTTTGGCAGACCCCATTGGGTGCAGACCAAGTCTGTTAAGAGTCGGGCTCCAGTGATCCGGTTTTAAGTCGCCCATATTTGCGGGTAATGGGTGACGCCAGGCATTGGAGTCGACGGTGGGAGGGGCTAACTACCCCCACTGACCAGTGTACGCCCACCTAAAGAGAGGCAGCCCCTCTCTAATAGAGGACTGGTCCCCGCTGAAGCCTCTTCTCGTGTTGGGCCACATGGGATAGGAGGACTGACATCCTCCGATAAGAGGTGGATAACCCGGCTTGCTCATAACAAAAAAACCCACCCCTCTGTTGACGACCTGGAAAATACAAACATGGACCTCGGCACAGACAGCTCCAACTCGGGTTCTAACATAGTAACGTTGGAACCTTATATTCGTTATGGAAATAATGATAAGAAAACACTAGAGAAGAAGAGAGTGAGTGTGAGAAATGATGATAGTACCCAAAGATATAGAAAAATATAAGTATTACCTGGTCACTATGAAGTAGTGAATTATGAAAAAAATTTTATCTTAGAATTTGAAAACGGAAGAAATGAGCGTTTAAATGTTTTCAAAGCTAACAGAGAAATAGTCAATTTATGTGGAGGGCAGCCAAAAATTTTACCCCAAGGAAATGGAAGTCTCTTGATAGAGACACTCTCCCCATTACAAGGTGAAAGGCTAAAAACACTGACAACATTGGATGGTTATGGTGTAAAATGCATTTCACACCCTACTTTCAACCAGAGTAGAGGTGTGATATATGCTCCAGAATTGCTAGATATAGAGGAAAAAGAAATTGAGGATGAACTGAAAATTCAAGGAGTAGTTAAAGTAGTCAGAATGAGAAAGAGAGTTGGAGAAAAACTTATTCCTCTTGCTACTTTGATTATAACATTTGATCAATGTAGATTACCAAATGTTATTAAAAGGATGGTTGGCTATCGTTGAAGGTGAAACCTTATATCCCTTCACCATTGTGATGTTATCATCGCCAAATGTATGGCCATTTAAGCCAGAAATGCAAAGGAAAAATAAATAATAAGCCAGCTGTTTGTGCCAACTGTGGAAAAAGTAGCCATGGAGTATGCAGAGAAAACCCTAATTGCATACATTGTGGGGAAGCACACCCAGCTACATCTAAGTTGCATTAAGTTTATTTTTGAAAAAGAAATTCAGGCCATTAGGACCATGGAAAGGGTTACTTTTAAAGAGGCTCGTAAAAGAGCTCTTGAAAAGCAGATAAGACCAGGGCAACCTTTTTCAATGGTTCTGAAAAAAAACTTGCCAA
Organism: Palaemon carinicauda; assembly: GCF_036898095.1. Lineage (NCBI taxonomy): Eukaryota > Metazoa > Arthropoda > Malacostraca > Decapoda > Palaemonidae > Palaemon > Palaemon carinicauda. The sequence goes on along the minus strand of NC_090734.1, from coordinate 118,439,005 downwards.
ACCACACTAACGAAAATTATATCTCTACTTCTAATATGAAGAAACAAATGAAAGTAGTTAAAGAGGTTGAAAGTCCTATCGAAAATCTATGTCCAGAAATTGTAGGAAAATCAAAACAGATACTTAAAGATCTGAAAGTTATTCAAAAGCCAACTACTCAGATTCTAAACAATAGTACAAACTTCTCTCAGGCCGTGTCCTTGCCTGATCTGATGGAGGTTCCACTTGAAACTAATTTACCTGGTGAACCTGTAGTGGGGAAGGTGCAAAAACCTGACAGATCACAACCTTTTAATCGAAAAAGAGAGACCTCCATCTCTCTCGCCTCCTACCGTATGAAACATTAAAGTCACGACTTCAAATAAATATGATATCTTGTCTGCTGATGTTTCTGATCAACTAGAAGGCAAATTGAACCAATCAGAAATTCAAGTTGAGGTCCACCATCCTCCTCAACAATTAGATCAAAAGGACACAAAGAAAAAGAACACAAAACCCACTATATCAAGATCCTCTCTAGAGATACCACCGGGAAATATTGTTAGATCAAATATTGCCAATGGGAAGACTTCATCTAAGGTGTCTTCCAAAAAATAAGTCCTAGTTTTTTCCTCCATTCTGCAATGGAATTGCCAGGGTTTAAGGGCAAAATATGAAGAACTCAAGCTCCTCATACGTGAGCACTCCCCTATAACTGTATGTCTACAAGAAAGCAAGCTCGATGCTAATACTCCTTGTCCTCGAGAGTATGTTAGCTATAGAACACCATATGATCAATGAGCAGGGAGCCATGGGGGAAGTCTTGTATACGTTCGTCGAGGTGTTCCCCATATATCTTTGTCCATCTGTACCCATCTGCAGGCAGTGGTTGTACAGATTGATATAGGGAGAAAATACACAATCTGTTCTCTTTACTTGCCTCCAAATGATAACATCTCTTATGATAATATAGTAGAGGTGATTAAACAACTCCCACAACCTTTTCTCTTACTAGGAGATCTTAATAGTAGACATCCTTTATGGGGTGATGTTTTGGCAAACGCAAGAGGTAATATTATATCATCAATTTTGGAGAGTGAAGATGTCGGGCTCCTTAATACAGGAGACCCCACACATTTTCATGTACTGACAGGTACCTTGATCTGCATTGACCTATCAGTTGCAAGCTCTGTCTTCTCGATTTTAATTGGAGAACATTAGATGATTGGCATACTAGTGATCATGCACCAATCATTATAAATACCAACAATGGTCCACCTTTACAAAGATCGCCTCGATGGAATCTTGATAAGGCGGACTGGAATAGATTTCGGGAGTTAAGTGAAATTGAAGGAAATGCAGAACAGTTTGAAAGTGTTGATGATGCCATAGACTTACTTAATGGAACTCTTCACACAGCAGGAGTGAATTCCATTCCCAAAACAACAGGGATATTCAGACGACGACCAGTCCCCTGGTGGTCATCAAAACTAACTGCCCTGCACAGAGCCACAAGAAAGTCTTTAACTCGATTGCGCATGCGCCGTACTGAGGAGAATTTAGTCATATACAAGAAATGTAGAGCACAGTTCCGCCGTGCCATGAAAGAAGCTAGGCGCCAGTCTTGGATGTCATTTGTTTCCTCCATTAACAGTAGAACACCATCATCATCTGTGTGGAGGAAAGTCAAAAAGATAGCAGGCAAATTCACCCCAAACCCACCACCAGTGTTAAAGATAAATGGCCAGTATATGACTGGAGCAACCGAATTTAGCAATGCCCTGGCTGACCATTTTTCAAATGTATCGTGCAAGTGTGAAGCAGCTCCTGGTCACCAGTATAGGAGCATTGAAGAAAAAGTTTTAAACTTCGCAACAAGAAAGCAAGAGTCATACAATTCTCCTTTTACTGAAAGAGAATTTGATTCTGCTCTTGCTACGTGTAAGGATACAGCCCCTGGACCCGATGGAATTCCATATGCAATGATTAAACATGTACCTTTTAATACAAAGTTATTTATTTTAAGCATTTTTAATAGAATATGACATGATCATAGTTATCCAAGTGTTTGGGCACTAGCCATTATTTTAGCCTTTTTAAAACCCGGTAAGGACAAGTTTTTAGCAGCAAACTACCGACCTATTGCATTGACATCTTTTTTATGTAAAATCATGGAGATGATGGTCAATGCAAGACTGATTTGGTACCTTGAAAAGAAGAATATTTTATCACCCATTCAATGTGGATTCAGGAAAATGCACTCAATGACTGATGTGCTGATACAACTTGAGTCCTCCATTTGTGAAGCCTTTGCTTCCAAACAGCACCATGTGACAGTCTTTTTTGATCTTGAAAAGGCATATGATACCACATGGAGATACGGTGTACTTAAAGGAATCAATGAGTGCGGATTGAGAGGAGAGCTACCACTATTCATCCAGTCATTTCTTTCACATAGAGTTTTCCAAGTGAGAGTTGGGGAAGCTCTATCACAGAGTAAATGCCAAGGAGGAGGAGTTCCTCAGGGGAGTGTGCTGAGTGTGACCCTTTTTGCACTAGCAATTAATGGGATATTCTGTCATTTCCCGGGATGTTCTCGCAACATTATTTGTGGATGATCTCTCCATATCATTTGCTGGGGCCAGAATGGCAATGGTTGAGAGAAAAATCCAACTCTATTGATAAAATTATCCATTGGGCCGATATGAATGGATTTAAGTTCTCGACAAGTAAAACTACAATTGTCCATTTCTGTCGTATACGGGGAGTACATCCAGACCCGGATATATACATCAAAGGTCACGGATCCCATGTGCAAGTGAAGCTAAATTTTTAGGGTTGATATTTGATTGTAGACTTACATGGGTTTCTCACTTAAAAGCATTAAAAGCTAAATGTGTTGAAGCTATGAATCTTTTAAAAGTATTGTCCCATACATCATGGTGGGCAGACCGCAATACAATTTTAAAATTATACAATGCCTTGATATTTTCCAAAATTAGTTATGGATGCAAAATATACTCGTCAGCAACCCCAAGCCGGTTAAAAATATTAGATTCAATACATCATGCTAGCATTAGATTGTCCACAGGAGCCTTTAGAACTTCGCCTATCACAAGTCTCCTTGTTGTTGTCCACAGGAGCCTTTAGAACTTCGCCTATCACAAGTCTCCTTGTTGATGCTGGGGAGTTGCCTCTAGACCTTTACTGAATGTCCTCTATTATTCGGTATTGGTTTAGATTGCAAAGACTCCCTAATTCTTCTGCCTTCCAGACTGCAAGCCTTGTAAGACACTCAACCTACTTTGAGCTGCACCCAAAATATCCTCAACCTTTTGGGTTTCGGGTGAAACAATTATTAAACAATCTGGATTTAATTAGAATTAATGTGCTTCCATTCAAGGTATCATCAACGCCTCCATGGAAATTACCTGACATATCTTTTTGTAAATACTTTATTGGAGTTAAGAAGAATATGACTGACTTAGAATCCAGGTCTCTTTTTATGGAACATGTCGAAGAACATAGGGGATCGACTTTAATATATACTGATGGCTCCAAATCTGATGCTGGCGTTGGATTTGGAGTACATAGTAATGATTTTAATTGTAGAGGTGCACTTCCTCTAACAGCTTCCATATTTACTGCCGAACTGTATGGCATACTAACCGCTATTGAGGAAATAGCTTTGGAAAAGGAGGGTAATTTTACCATTTTTAGTGATGCAAGGAGTGTTCTTCAAGCTTTACAAGTTTTTAAATCTAGTAACCCTTTAGTTTTAAAGATTTTAGAATGGCTTTTTATTATTGGACGGACAGGTATAACGTTCGATTTTGTTGGGTTCCAGCACATGTAGGTGTGTCTGGGAATGATAAGGCCGATTTACTGGCGAAGAATTCGGCATCCGAGTTGCTACCAAGGAGGCATCCCATTCCCTGTAATGATATCCTACCTTACATCAAGAAATTGGTTTGTAATAAATGGCAACAGCCCTGGGATAGTCAAGATGGCAATAAAATGAGGAAAGTAACAAATATCATATCACCTTGGAGGTGTAACATGATACCCCGAAAATGGGAGAAGACTCTTTGTCGCCTCTGAATTGGTCACACACGGTTGACACGAGTTCCTGCTGAAGGGCCAACACCAACCGTATTGCGAGGACTGTTTAGTACCTTTAACAGTGAGGCATTTGTTGATCGAATGCCCTAATTTTACTAACTTAAGAAATAAATATCAGTTTGAGGCTTGAGGTGAGGATGGCAGGTTCATCCTTGCCAAGATTCTTGGACATGATGTGTCCTATGCGAGTGGAATTTTTAATTTATTTCAGAAGCAGGTCTTCTGAAAACTACTTAACTATTGTAATGACTTCTTAACTTTTATGGTTTTAATTGAATTCTCTTATTTTTCATAATAAATGCTATGGGCGTCAATGACCTTAGATGTCAGGATGCCAGAAAACTTTCAATCAATCAATCAATCAATCAATCTCTTCCTCTTGTTCTGTTTGTATAGTTTAAATAGGAAATGTTTATTTTAATATTGTTACTATTCCTAAAATATTTTATTTTTCCTTATTTCCTTTCCTCACTGGGCTATTTTCCCTGTTGGGGTCCCTGGGCTTGGTTGGCCGACATTTGAGCGCAAGACTAATGAGCGCCGTCAAATAAGCGCCGACAATTTAGCGCAAGACAGTTGAGCGCAATAACATATGAGCGCCGACATTTGAGCGCCATAAATTCAACCCTTTCTCTCCATATTTGTTGCATGGTTATTACAGTCGTGTAGTAACCATCGTGAAAATCATTCCATTTAGGAAAAGTAAACATTTCATCAAACTCTTTCTCTCTTTCTCTCTGTATTCGTGTTTGGCTATTACCATCGTTTGATATATTATCGTTAACATTTCAAAGCTTGTTAAACAATTTTGAACAATTTTTTTTAAAATTTGAACAATTTTGAACAATCTTACTTTGTTATGAATTACCATAAAATATAAATAAAAACAATTAGGGATAATAAACACAATTATTCAATATGGGACACTCATTTATTTATTACAAGTAATTAACATGAAATATAGTAAAAAAAAAATTGAGATAAATACAATTATCTAAGTAAAATAACCATTTCTTTAAAGTAAGAAAATGAAATTGTTATGACATTGAATTTTTATTTTTAAATATAAAACTTACCCGTTGGTTATATAAA
>NC_090734.1:118399292-118433789 GCF_036898095.1 Palaemon carinicauda | reverse complement strand
CAGGTCTCTCCCCAGAAATAGATTTTTCCTTCGTCAAAATCCCTTTTTTCAACCTGATTCTTTTGTACTTTAGCTGCTAAACTTCAAGATTTTTATAAGACATGATCGATTAAATTTTTTAATCATGATCTAGATGTCATTTGCTGGCACAGTTAATAGGTTAGTTGCATGTTGTATAAGATTTTTATAATTCTGACCATCCTTTGCACTTAGATCTCCAGACTACTATCCTGAGATATGCAGTTATTTCTAGCAATCCTCCCTTCTCAATCCTAAGGCTTGACTGCTCAGTATTCTAAAAGTTTGATTCCAGCTATGACCAGATTCTGTAATGGTCTTCCTAATATGACAGTTGAAGTTTTGGAACTTTAACCTTGCAGCTCATGTTTTGAAACTGAATGAGCTGACATAAGTCTCTCTTCATAGGTTACATATGGCAGTGATTTTAATGTAAGTGATCTTAAAGCATTTTATATTTTCTATTACTTTTCATATGCAGTAATTTCTCCTTATTTCTTTCCATACTTGGCTATTTTCCCTGCTGGACCCCTTGGGCTTGTACCATCCTGCTTTCCCAATTAGGAGTGTAGCTTAGGTAGTAAATAATAAATAATATTTTTTTTTTATTAAATTTTCATTGTTTGCGTAAAAGTTTGTGATATTTCATTCTCTCAAGTTGCCTTGTTTTAACTTTGTAAATTTTGCCAATGTCTTGGTTAATTTAATTAACTTCACACTTAAAAAGATGTGGGATATATGGTACATTTGGGCTGACAATTAATGCAATGAAGCCATACAGCACAATGGAAGTTTACAAGTAAATAATTAGGTGCTCATAAGGGATTTTGACATGGGTAAAATATATTTTTGAGCTTGAGCCATGTCGTCCTGATGGAAGTTCCTCTAGGCAGCTTCTATTAGGGGTATTTCCTGCCAGTGATATACCAGAGAATTTTACATGCAAAGGTATCACAGGGTTCTAACCCCTGGAGCGAATATCCCGAGAGATATCGTGTATGTAACAGGGATGTTTAAAACAACCACGGCTATCCTTCCTTGAATAGTTAACTTTGTCTCAAAGGATATGGGATGGGATTAGATATAAATGAGAGCCATTACGACTCAGATCCCAGTGTGCTACTGTTAACATGTACGCCATTCCTTCTTGCAGTGTCGTCTTGTTTGATCACTTTGGGAGTTTAATGCTTGTTTTGTCAAGTTTTTGTGTGCTTTTTTGGATTAGGGATGCTTTTGTTTCGTTGGTTAAGTTGAGTAACTTGTCCTTTTTTTGGTGGAGAGTTTCGCGTCTCCCTCTCCCCCTTGTTTTTGCACTATGCGTCCATTTTTATCTTGCGGCCATCACGTGCCCAAAGCCAGAAGCTCATGTTTTCAAATTATTCAGTGTTTAGTATGAATTTCTTGGCTAAGCCATGTAGAAGTGTTATATACATACATTTTTAGCCAATACATGTTTTAAAACTTCTTTTTGAAGAAATTATTCAGGATTAGATTTCTTACCATATTTTAATAAGTTTTCTAGTTTTGTGATGCACAAGAGCACCTGCTATGTTAAAACTTTTATGCCACAGAAATCAGTCAGGATTACTTGATGTAGTTGGCTGATTTGATAGTATAAAAACTTTTCAAAATAAAAATTATTGCAACAAAATGTAATCTTGATTATATACATGACTTATTATATTAGGATGAATACTATTTTTTTTTACTTTAGACAGGCTTGAGGCGAGATGTTGTCAAATGCAGTAACAAGAAGCATCAAGTCTGATTTGGGTACAAGATCGACAAGACAGGTTTTTTACGCAATTGGAATAAGTTTTGCGTTAAGGGCTGTAGTGGTTGTCCGGCTGTAGTGGTTGTCCGGCTGTAGTGGTTGTCCAGCTCAGTCAATGAAGAGTATCAGTTTGTTAAAGACTACTATTAAAAGATATTCTTGCCAGTTGGGAGAAAAGTTTCCTCGTATTTGAAATTGCTAGAATTAAGATCCTATGTAGACTGAAGAACTTTAAATTTTGTTCCTACACGATATACAAACCCTATATACTTAACCATAAAGAAAATTGCTGCTAGCTGACATATGGCTATAAAAATTTAACAAGGTGTCAACGACCGGCTGGTTGTTGCCAGTGATAGTGGAAAAAATTATAGCTTCCCTCTTACTACCTTTCATAGTTTGATCTTGGTTGTGGTCAAAGACAGATGTCTCTATGTTAACTGACTTGGCTATATCCTCTGCAAACAAGCAGATTCTTGGATCTGGCGTATCGCCCTGCATTTCCAAGTAAGCTCAACTTTGCATATTTGCTGATATGACTTCTCCTCTTCCATCCATACAAACAAGTGATCATAGTTAAAGACCTCGTTATCAGTAATTGAACTGACTTGGTTGCATGACTGTGGTTATAACAAAATAGCTTCTAGTGGTTTAAGGGGAGTGTTTAGAAAAGTTATGTTAACTTCTGTGTTTTTGCATGAATCGGTTTGAAATTTTGGGCATGGGTTAGTTTGTATAGCAATAAGATTAGTATTTATATTTTCTTTGCCCTCCCTGCCCTTTAACTGGTACCTGGCCCCCATGAAATTATTCAAGAAAAAACTGCCATAAATATTATATGGTAGATGGATATTAGATGAAAAAATTATTTTTTTTTTTTTACAAATATTTTGAATTTTGAAAATTCTTGGATTGACTGAAATTTGTGGTGTACAGTCATTAGATGAAAGGAGGAAGTAAAAGAGCAATTTTTCTATCATTAGTAGTCATATTTTCTTTGCCCCTGCCCTTTAACTGGTACCCGGCCCCCTTAAAATTCTTTAAGAAAAAAACTGCTATAACTATTATGTGGTGGATAGACATTAGATGAAAGAAAGAAGTGAATTTTATGTTTGTCACTTTTGGATCGACTGAAATTTGTGGTGTACAGACATTAGATGAAAGGAGGAAGTAAGAGAGCAATTTTTCTGTACTTATTTTTTTTTTGACAAATGTTTTATTTTTGAAAATTCTTAGATCAATTTCTAAGAAAAATTAATCTAAATTTTTTGGGGGATAAAATAGTGTCTTTAGCTTAGTAGACAGTCTATTTACCTTTAATTTTCTTTTTGTTTCATTGAGATCGATGCATTTGTTAAGTCAGACTTTTTGGGGTTAGCCATTATCCACCATAGACGCTGAATCCCCTACTGCTGCTACCTCCGCAGTCATTCAAGGCGACCGGAGGAAGCAACAGGGCCTGCCGGAACTGCATCACAATCGTTTGCCATTCATTCCTATTTCTAGCACGCTCTCTTGCCCCTCTCACATCTATCCTCCTATCACCCTACTCCATCCATCCACTCAAACCTTGGCCTTCCTCTTGTACTTCTCCCATCAACTCTTACAGTTACCACCTTCTTTACCAGACAGCCATTTTCCTTTCTCTCAACATGGCCAAACCACTGCAACACATCCATATCCCCTCTAGCTGCTAACTCATTTCTTACACCCGTTCTCACCCTCACTACTTCGTTCCTAACCCTATCTACTAGAGATACACCAGCCATACTTCTTAGACACTTCATCTCACACATTCAATTTCTGTCTCTCCGTCACTTTCATTCCCCACAACTCCTGTCCATACATCATTTGGTACAATCACTTTCTCATACAGAACTCTTTACATTCATGCCCAACACTCTATTATTTACCACTCCCTTCACTGCCCCCAACACACTGCATCCTTCATTTACTCGACGTACATCTGCTTCCACGCCACCATTTGCTGCAACAACAGACCCCTAGTACTTAAACTGATCCACCTCCTCAAGTAACTCTCCATTCAAAATGACTTTCAACCTCACACCACCTTCCCTTCTCGTACATCTAATAACCTTACTCTTGCCCACATTAACTCTTTACTTCCTTTTCTCGCATACCCTTCCACATTCTCTCACTAATCGACCAAGCTTCTCTTCCACGTCTGCAACCAGTACAGTATCATCCCCAAACAACAACTGATTTACCTCCCATTCATGATCATTCTCATTTGAAAGACTTGTATAGTTTTGAGAAATTGGCCACAAAGTTTTAGGATGAAATTTTTTGCTTGTCTGGCCATTTATCTGCACGTAATGCATTTTGAGGGTTCTATGTTATCATATTTGTGCTATTTGTGATTATTACTTCATGTATAATGCATTATGTTTTATATATTTAGGCTCCTGGTTACCCTCTTTCCTATCTCTTGGAAAGAGTATTATCCAAAATATTGGGCGATGTCAGTTGCCCACAATTTCTCTCATGGAACGTACATGTTGCACACATTTTCTTTGTCTTAGCATTGTTTCTTACAGATGAATACAAAGCTATAAGAAATACTGTAACTTGAAATGACAACGTTGTCCCAGGAGTCAACCAGCGAAGATTCTGGTAGTGAGGCTAATGGGGACAGTTCCAGCTCCTGTTCCAGTGTCAGTTCACCCGATGCTGTCTCCACCGATCGTGTCAGTTCCCTCCAGTCAGATCGCCTTCTGTCTGGCCTGCTCAAGGCCCTCAATTCCGGGAAGAGCCCAACCCTGGTTTCTTCCGGCTAGAAAATGGACTGAGTTTTGCCCAATTCCCGAGGTATTTTGAGGCTTACTGCGCCAGTAGGTATACCACAGGAAGCTCTGGCCCATAGACCACTGAGCTAGGAAGGTTCTTAAAGCGGGAAATCAAGGAGACGTTCTTGATCCCATACCCAGACATAAAGGAACGCCTCCTCGACTGGTGCCGAGAAGACCGAGATAGGTGTGATGCAGGTAGGAAGGCCCGTTTCAGCAGTGCCACCTGTGGAGACGGCAAGCTGCTGAAGATTTACGCCGTGCAGTTAGCCTCGCTGTACAGGTTGGCCTATCCTTGCCGTAGCTTTGATCGGAGAGAGCCGAGGCGAAAGCTCCTCAGAACTGTTCCAAGCAAAGGTGTGAGTTGGCTGGAGCTTCTGGCCACCATCATTGTCTCCGCTGGCCATGAGGCCACTTGGCAGGATGTCCTATTATTATTAGTTTATTGACTTGATATTACAAAAACTTTCAAAGGTAAAGATAAATCATTTACTATAAAGATTGTGTACAATAAGATTTGTTTTAGCGAAAATATCGATGTCCACAAAAATATATAAACAAGCAAACCAATTCAGATTAATATTCAACAAGTTTACAATCTCCGGGTAATGAAGGTTAGGATATTTCGCACGAATGTGTGCACTAAGTGGTCAATGTAGTATATATTCCTCATCTTGTACCTGATACGTAACTCGCGCGGGATCCTACTCCACCTTCCTAATTCAATTTTCAAACTTTGACATCAGTCTTATCCTTGTTAAAGCTTGACTCTTGTATTCAGGAATATACATTTCTCTTTATACACACTGTGATGCAATAGTCCCGTTAAGTTTTGACCTATATGTAACATACTTTTTTTACATTTAAAGGACTGTCTCTTATCAATGACTAAATATTTTTTCTTGAATGTACGCTATTCTCATCCCTTTCACAACGCACTAAAAATCTGTAACTTGCCGTACTGTTACTCCTACACATATAAGATACAAAATTATATGGTTCCTCCAAATCTACATTATATAATTTAGATGTTAAGAAAATTTCCTTTTCACAACTTCATATTGTACAGTGTTTAGACTTGCCTCAACTAAGCAGAGGTACCGACATATTGCTTCAAACGCAAAGTAGTAGTATTACTAGTTTACTGAAAGTCTTTTCTATGCCTCCAAAATTCAATGTCGCCAAACTTTCAGAACTGTACAACAGGAATGACATCACAGCTACATGAAATACTTTCATCTTATAGCAAAATGGCATGGTTTTGTTTACAGCACAAAATAAGGCACCAACTTGTTAACGAACAAAGATGAAGACTTAAAAAGTACCTCCAGTATAGATTTCATTTTTGCATAGTATAAAAACCAAGCCCCTAGATACAAATACTGAGAGCAATATTCAACTTCATAGTTACCAAACAAGAATAACTCTTTATCGTTTTTATCTCCATTAATTACAAAACATTTACTCTTGGATGAGTTAACCCCCATGCCATGTTCTTTACAATACAGGTAGTCCAATAACACTTCAAACGTTTTCATACGCATTTCGCGAGACGTTGTGACTATAATCATGCCGTCCGTCAAAACCAAGGCATGTAATCCTCCCAAAAAACCATCAGTTCCTATTCTTTCTTTGATCATCTTTATCTATATAAATTACAAGTAACAAACAACTTGTTGGTGCCCCTTGTCGCACACCTGTCCAGTGTTCTCGACGAGGCATCCCGTCAGCGAAGCCAGAAGGCAGAGGACTTGGCCAACAGACGTGTGGGACAGTCATGGCACAGCTCGTATGCTGACAGGGTTGCCATGGCGGCCCCCAACCATTCACTTGATCGAGTGCCTCCACGCACTTCTCGACTTGTCCCCAAATCTACACCTGGGGAAGTGCGCCTGCCACCATTGCGCAACCAGGATATGTCTGTTCCAGAGGATCTACTGTGCTTGGTGAAAGAAACCAGGGCACCTTGTGGAAGAGTGTCGTAGATGCCTCGACCTGTGCCAACCATCGTGTCAGTGTGGCAACAGGCACTGATGCACAGAACACGTCCAGAAAACAGCTACTGCCTGCAGCCTTTAAAGGGAGACCACCTCTGTCCAGACTCATTCTAGGTGGAGGGCAGTACCGATGAATGCTATTCAGACCCCGTCATCCTACTCTGGATCAACCAGCAGTAGGGAGAGCCGAAGTGGGAGTCTCTCCAGTCCATCTTATTGGACTTGAGAAGAGGAGGAGGAAGAGTAAGAGATTAAAGCCCAGGAAGTCAATAACAGAGGAGTATCATAGGGCGTTAAACACCAGACCTTTGGTGTAGATGGGGCTAAATTGAAGGAGGGTGTGTGTGTGCTAGGAAGCTTACTCCTATTACTCCGGTGGCAACCTCGCAAATCTCAATTTCCAAGGTTACCCCCCTCAACATCCAATGACTTTCAGGATTTGGCCTGTGATAACCTGTCCTAAACACTGTCCAGACCTTCTCTAACTGACTCCTCCAGGGAGGGAGCAGGAACTGAGGCTTCAACCTCCTGTCATCAAGTGTAGTGCAGGATTACCAACTGCAGATGATACCTGACACCATTGGTCTCATCGGTTTGGGGCAAACAGGACCTGAGACCTTGAGTACTGTAGTTGACCCCCCATATTGCATGGAATGACATTCACCCCGAGTGTGTTCCATGTAGTGCCTTCAGGGACTATAGATAAGCAAGTAGTGCTTGGTTACCAGTTCTTGAGGGCAAAAGGGGGGGGGGGGTAGCTGACGGACCTCGAAATCAGCTGAACGTTGGCAGTACTTCCCAAGAGAATGTTTGGGAGTTATGTCCCAATACATAGAGCCTGTTGTCAGCAAGTGCTTTATACAATTGAAGTCCATGCAGCCGATTCAATAAGGATTGCCAGTATTGAGCCCATATTTATTCCTGTTACTGTAGACTTTCCCAAACAATTTTAACACCTCTTTTAGGTGCCCTGCTTGTACGACCAACCGTTGGCCAGAGATGTATTATGATGGCGACATCATAACCCACGGTCTGTCAAAAAAACCTACAGCAATCCCTGACATCCTAGAACTGAAGGATGGAAGTGTCTCAGTTTTAATCAAGGTTCATCTGAAGAAACTGCCAAGATCAAGAAAAGTGATCTCTTGGAAGGTGTTCACCATGGCAATGTTCCAGCCTGAATTTTTTTTTTTTTTTTTTTTTAATGTTTGTAGTGTTAAAATAACTTGAAATATAGCTGCTGCTATTTATATTGAACTTCATTCATGCCAGTAATAAGTGAGATTTCTTACTGCAAGAATAATATTAAGCAACTACAGTTCTAGCTGGATACCCTTGCCCAGTATATAAAACCAAGGGGTGGTTCCCAGTTGTCTTGACTGGTTACCTATTGCTGAGATTTTTGGGTATTCCACAGTTTTATCTCTGTGTAGAGAATGTTAGTGTGGTTTTCATTCAGATATAGGCAGTGTGCGTACTACATCTGACCACTACAATGTAAGGGTCATAAACGCGTTGTTGGCGTTTAATAGGAACTTTGTGACGCTAGTGTTTCTAATAGGCATAAGTATTGGACGCCCTCTGCCCACTACCTGTGGTGGCTGCTCAGCAAGTGGTTGGCTTTCTTAGCTCCTTAAAGGACATTTAGCAGTTGGTCAAAGGCAGTTTTGTCTGGGGTGAAGGTAAAGGAATGACTGGCCTTTTCTTTTCATCATCTTTCCCTGTTTAGGGGTACAGCATCCAAGGCCCGGCAAGCTGGCTTCCATCAACTTAAGGTAAGCCCCATTCTACAAGTTGCCTTTTTCTTGGTTTTCATAAATTTACATATTCAGTCAAGTTGGGTGTTCTTAAGTCTCAATATGTGTACAAGATAATACACAAAACTAGACAGTCAGATTGGTCCCTCACTCTGTGCCCATTACGGCATAGACCGTCAACCTCTCTGCTGAGAAGACCAACAGGTTCATGAGGAGACATGATCTTCATCCTAAGTTTCCTTAAGCACTGATGTGGCAATCCCACGGTAAGTTTTTAGCCTGTTGATCGGATTTCCATCCACCTTTGGGCGAGTCTCCTAGTAAAAGAACGAGGGTTTGTATTAGTGTTGGAACAAATGACATTTGGAAGATTTGTATCTCTACTTACTAAATACACAGGTGTTCTTTACACATACTACTACTGTCATCACCTTCTCCCAGTAAGTGTTGCTTACAATAAATAAGAAGTTAGCCAGCGAGTATGCAGGAGTACTCTCACGCTACCCCGGTGTTCCCCCGCCCACCCACCTCTGCCGGGTGATTGGTTGTCACCTCGCTCGGTTTTTATGGCATGGTTTGTATAAAATTACTTAAAAACTTGTCATTAGAATGTGGCAGAAAGGGATGGAAGCTGATATAGGATTAGAAAGCAGCTAACATAAGAGCAACCATGCCTCTAGACCATTCGGCCTGCCTTCAATGTAAAATTTTCTCGCAATAAAATATTGATTGGTGGACATTGCAGCTGTAATTTTTCCTCTACTTTGTCAGGCAGGGTCCATCAATGTAGTCCTATAGATTCCCGTGGATTGTAGTAGATAACATTAACTTTTTTTGTCAATCATATTTGTGAAATTAATGTGATTTTTTTAAACTTTGTAATTATCAAAATTTGTTGAACTTATACTAGTTTTGTTATAAGGCAAGTCTTATTATGGCAAGTCTTATTATGCAATGCATATAAAAAAACAAGGCAAGTTTTCTATAATTACGACCATCCTTCGGATTCAAATACTCTTAGATATCCTTTATGTAGTACTAGGTTATCTTAGTCTTTGTAGTCATCATCATATAAGGATCTATTTGTTATTCTAAAATTTTGTTATTCCAACTTAGTGGAATAATTTTGGAATAATTTTGTTGGAATTTCAACTTATATAAATTACAAGATGCTTATTGTGACTGTTGATCTTTTGAGTACATTAATTTATCTTACTTCAACATTGTTTTTGTGTCCTTATTTCCTTTCTACACATGGAGCATAATGGTGTTCAAATTAGGCTTGTAATATCAATGTTGCCTGTAAAGTTTTTTTATTACATATTTTGTTTTTAAATTTTCTATGTAATGTGTTATTCTATAGCAAGTTGCTTTTGAAGTTAAGAATTTTGTTAATGTCCTTGGTTATACAATTAATGCTATGAGACTATCCTAGCAGGTGGATAAAATTAATAAATTCATGTGCTCAAATTTTTATTTAAATTTTTGATTATGAAAAATTACCTCATTTTTGACAAGCTAGAGAGATTCTGAAGTGGAGAATAATGAAATGCGTACACAGCATAGCAAGACAGATTTACCTTGGAAGAAAATGTCAACAGCAATCTGGAGTTGCTACTATAACAACAACCCTAACAACTAAAGTATTGTTGAAGCACTGGTAATATCATGAAATGGTGACTCCTTGATTCTGAGCTGCGCAAGGAACTATACTCCCTGCCGTTGAAAATATACAAGGTGACTTTGTCTGGTATCCAATTTTGTACATTTTCTTGACAAGCTTGTTTTTTTTCTTACAACCTTTTCTCCCAGCACATATTTTCTTGCTTTTTCCTCCTGCCATTAGACGTTCTTGCAACTTTTCATTCCTGTCAATTTTTTCAAGCTTTTTCAACAAACCTTTTTCCCTGCCCATTAGTCAATTTTTCTCCCTGCCATTGTTGAAAAATATATAAATGGGTCTGGATTTAAATTTTTAACTTACACTTTTCTGCTATATTACTTTATTGTAGCATTAAGCTCGTCTTGCAGCTCTTCTCTTCCTGCTGTAAATTATTTGCAGCTCTTTTTCTCTCCCTGCTATTAATATATATTACTTGCATCTTCTGAATCCAGGTACTAACTCTTTCAAGGGCACACTTTTTTGCTGCTATTTTTCTTGCATCATCATCTCCCTGCCTTAAAGTTTCCCCTACCCTTTTCTTGTAGCTTTTTTTTTTTTAATTTTTCTCCCTGTCTGTGTATCTCTTGTAGATTCATCCCTGCCAGCCATATTTTCTTGCAGAATTTTTCTTCTTTCAATTTCTTGCCTGCGTCTTGATCATTCTTTTTCTCCCTCCTGTTTATTTCTTGCAGCCTTTTCTTCCACCCATTTTTCGTGCACCTTTTTCTCTGCTTTTTCTCCCTACCCATTAATTTCTTGCAGCTTTTTCAGAGCTTATTACCTCCCTGCTGTAAATTTCTTGCAGCTTTCTCTCCTTGCTGTTGAAAATACATTAAGTGATTCTGAATCCAGGATTATGCCCATGATAAACTTACTTCTGCTATGTCAATCCATGGATTGATTACTTAGCTGCTCTACCAGATTATTATGTGTCATATTTTTTGCAGCTATTTCTTGTTGTCTTTAATTTTTTGCAGCTTGCTCTTTCTCCTAGCTTTTTCTCTCCCTAATTTGATTTGTTGCAGCCCTGCTATTTTTCTTGCAACTTTTCCTCCCTGCCATTAATTTCTTGCAGCTTTTTCTCATTGCCATTCTGTAAAAAAAAAAGTATTTTCAAACAAACAGTCTATGCATTACAAAAAAAAAATACATTTTACCTGAAGAATTGTTTTTCAATTACAAAACTAATGGCACATGATATGACTGATTATTTAATGAATATATAAATGTGGTGGTTACTAAACATGATTGTAGGTGTCTCACAGGACAGTTTTTTAATGCCAGGGATGTTGATATTCCCCATGAAAGATGAGCTCTTGTTGCCAAATAAAATTAAGGGGCACACACTACATTATATGGTCATATAACAGGTGCTTGTCCTGTGAGCAAGCCACATTACTGGAAAGAGAACAAATGCCCGGTACTGAAAAAAGTTGTCAAAACAAACTATGGTACTTAACGTTGGTAAAGGTGAAGTAGCAACGTCAGTCGTGAATGAATTAACGACAAACAGGAAAAAACACCGAGAGCACAAACAATACGACTATGCGGGCAAGTTCAAAAAAGAAGGATGTCCTAGAGGGCGCGCGTGTTAGGTGTCAGTGGCGTGGTCCAACTGTGTTCTCTAGGGCCTGTTACGGCCCTTCCCTTTGATGAAGGTATTATCTAAATGGAAGACAGCCTGTGAATAGTTGTTTTCACACGCCCCTGTTGTATACACGACACCCACAAGGTGCTCGCGCGAGGGCTGCGTTCCATGCTTTTATCTTTCTCTGGTATATTTGGAAGATTTATATCAGTAAAGTGTAAAGAAGGACTTCTTTCACCGGCCGTCACAGGTCTCTTCCCAGAAATAGATTTTTCCTTCGTCAAAATCCCTTTTATGTACTTCTGATCTGTCAGCGCACACTATGTCTTTTTTTTTTTGCGATCAGGATCATATTGGTTTGGAATTAGTCTAGATACTAACTCGCGAAACTTACTTATCCCATAGAACACGCATTCCAACTCCTATCAGAGTTGTTACAGGAAAAAAATAAAATTAGTAGGATAATATCAGTCTGAAGTAACGGCCTTATACTCCAAGAAACGAAGAACCTTGACAACATTCAATGAAGTTAGTCTCACTTCCAGATGAGGTCAGCAAACCTGTTCAAAACTTTGTATGAGCATGAACAGCTCATCCAAAAAGGAAATAATCCCTTTTCAATTTCTTAAGGCCAAACAAATAAGGGATTTTGATGAAGGAAAAATCTATTTCTGGGGAGAGACCTGTGGCGCCCGGTGAAAAGGGTCCTTCTTTACACTTTACTGATATAAATCTTCCAAATATACCAGAGAAAGATAAAAGCATGGAATGCAGAGGTTACTACCCTCGTGCGAGCACCTTGTGGGTGTCGTGTATAAAGCAGGGGCATGTGAAAACCACTTCACAGGCTGTCTTCCATTTAGATAATTCCTTCATCAAAGGGAAGGGCCGTAACAGAGGCCCCAGAAACCACACTTGGATCACGCCACCGACACCCAACACTAGCGCCCTCTAGGACATCCTTCTGCAAGAACATATGGCTTGGAGAGGAAAGGGTGGGTCCGTACAAAAAAACAGGGAAGGGGGTTTCACCGGGCGTCACAGGTCTCTCCCCAGAAATACATTTTTCCTTCGTCAAAATCCCTTTTCTGGGTCGACCTGTGAAGCCCGGTGAAAATGTACCACAGAATGCCTTCCAAGCCCAATAAAGTAATAACATAATGAGGAGAATACAAACACCATGTAACAAAATAAATATAATAATGTAAGTAAACAAAATTACAAACTAGCCAAATGACAGTGAACGTAAGGCTAAATAACTATGAAGACAAGGAAACATCCGAGTGTCCAGACACAAAAGGCATCAAATCTTACATGTCTAAGCATATCTAAACATTAAAGTAACGGTAAATACAATAACAGTTAAACCATAGGAATTAAACATGGCAAATATCATAGGGCTAACGAACCACCCAGGAGAGTAGCGACGTGGTGTGAGTGGCGGGTAGGAGGGAGAAGAGAAGAGATGGAAGAAAGGAAGAACAAGAGATTAATGGGGAGAGATAATACTCCCAGCTGTAACCGTTAGGTATTTAAGGGCCTGTAAAATCTTTAGATAGTGGCGTTTGAAAACCATAGGAGATTTCCAACCCGTATATTTTTTAAGGTCATCAAAATCCATGTTCTGGAAGTAATTGATGGAGGTAGCTACTGACCATATATCATGAGCATGGGGAAATGATTCCGGATTAGCATGTTTAATGAAGTAGAGGATTTGTTGTCTGATACCTTGAATGGAAATAGTACCTCCTTGTTCCCTGATAAACAAGGGGCCAGACGAGCGGGTGGCAGTTCTAGCTAAAAAGGCCCTGAGAGTAGTGACTGGACACAGAAGTATCCTGGGGAAGAGGAATAATCTTCCAAGGGGACCACCTTTTTTGCAGATCCTCATTTTTAGCTAGGAAAGCTCTGTCCGGAGAAAGAATTACTTCGCCTGAAGGGAGGAAATCTATGTTTTCTGAGTTTCGTGAGAGCGCTGCTAGTTCTGAGATTCTAGCACCTAAGGCCAAAGCCGTTAAAAATAAAGTCTTCCTAAGAAGAGTGATATAAGAGCAGGATTCATTGTCCGTGTCTGACACAAGTTTGAGGACATCGTTCAGAGACCAAGAGATCTTTTGTAGACGAACCGAAGGTCGAAGCCTAGCACACGCTTTTGGAATAGATGAGAAATAGGAATCGGCTAGGTTAATGTTAAACCCAGCAAGGAAGATTTTCTTCAAAGCTGACTTGATGGTGGTTATAGTGCTAGCTGCTAGGCCTTTGTCAAATAGGAACCTAAAGAAAGAGATGGCTAAATTCGAGACATACGAGTATGGTCTGAATTCTTTAGGAAATCTGCTAGTTTCTTAACGGCCGAATCATATTGACGAATTGTCGAGTCCCTTTTTTCTGATTCGATGAAGAGGACGTTTTCCGGGTCAATATTTGCGTCTCTACGAGCTGCAAACTTCATGAAGTCCACAAAGTTAGGGTTTTGGCTATCCTTGAGGAATCTGACACAGTCCGTGTTTGGACCACCTGGGTCAGTTTGGGGAATGGGATCCGGAAGGGACGGAGTTTCAACTCGAGGAGGAGAGGAAACCAACTGCTCTTTGGCCAGTGAGGTGCTACTAAAGCCACTGCCCCTCGGAAGGAGCGTAGTTTGTGCAAAACTTTCATTAGAAGATTCACTGGTGGAAATAGGTAAATCTTCCTCCAATTGTTCCAATCCAGGGTTAATGCGTCCATGGCATAAGCCTGAGGGTCCAGGTTTGGGGTCACATAACAAGGAAGTTTGTGATTCATCTGAGTTGCGAATAGATATACCTGGAGGCCCGGAACCAGCCTTAGTATCAATTTATGTCTAGAGACCATTCTGATTCCAGTGGTTTCGTCCTGGAGAGTAAGTCCACTATCACATTCTGGACTCCTGCTAGGTGAGTTGCTGACAGGAACCAGTTCTTTTCTGTTGCCAAGGCGAAGATAGTGACCAGGACCTGATTCAGGTTGGGTGACTTGGATCCTCCTCTGTTGACGCAGTGTACTACGGCTGTGCTGTCTGACACTACTCTGATGTGGGCCGACCTCGGGAGAGTGTCTCTTCAGGGTCAAGAACACTGCCATGGCTTCTAGAACATTGATATGGAACCGTTTCATGGCGGGTGACCAAGAGCCCTGAAACATCTGATGTTCGAAGTAACCCCCCCATCCACGCAGAGACGCGTCTGTATGAATTGTCACTTGGAGGTGGGAATTGTAGAGGAACCGATTTGGATAGGTTCCTCGCTTCGAACCATGGGCGTAGTCTCATTTTAAAGACAGAGGGGATCTTCGAGACCTTGTCTCTTAAAGGTACTGTAGCTCTCTTTCTCCAAACTCGATTGATGTCTGAGTTTGGCTTTTAATAGGAGATCTGTTACTGAAGCGAATTGGAGAAGGCCGAGGATTCTTTCTAAGGCTCTTCTGGACACCTGTTTGTGTTTGAGAAAATTCCTGATCTTGGAAGCTATTTCTCTTACCTTTTTGGAAGGAAGGGATAGCTTGTGCTTTGAAAGGTCCCACTGAATGCCTAACCATTCGAAGTGGCCTGATGGTTGCAGGCGTGACTTTTGGAGATTGACCTGAAATCCCAGGTTGGCGAGAAATCGGAGTACTTTCGTCGTAGCTCTGTTGCATTCCAGGGTCGACCGAGCTCAAATGAGCCAATCGTCCAGATAAGCAATGATCTGTATTCCTTGGTTCCTGAGTTGTTCTAACACTGTCTCGACCAGTTTCGTGAATATCCTGGGAGCAATGTTCAGACCGAAGGGCATGACTTTGAACGCAAAGGCTTTCCTGCCTAGGCGTTAGCCTAGGTAAGGAGAGAAGTTTCGAGCTATTGGCACATGATAATAGGCGTCGGTAAGATCGATAGAGGTGGTGACGGCCCCACGGGGAAGTAAGGTCCGTACCCGAGAGAGAGAGTCAACATCCGGAACTTGTCACAGAGGATGTAAGAATTTAGCTTTGACAAGTCCAGGACCACTCTCAATGCCGACGAGCCTTTCTTCGGAACTGTAAACAGGCGGCCTTGAAACTTCAGCGATCGAACCCGTTTGATTGCTTTCTTCTTGAGTAACTCTGTGGTGTACTCTTTCAGGATGGGAGTGGGTCTCTGGAAGAAGGTCACTGGTGGAGGTGGAGAACCCTGTGACCATTTCCAACCCAAACCTTTGGAGATTATGCTGTGAGCCCACGGACTGAAGGTCCAATGGTCTCGAAAGTGGTAAAGTCTCCCCCCTACCGGGACCACATCATTGCAAGGAAGTGAATCTAGGTACTTTCCCTCCCCGAGCACCCCTTGTCCTAGGTCCGCCTCGTTGGCGGAACCGTCCTCTACCCCTGTAGCTTCCTCTCTGGTGTCCACGAAAGGAACCTGAGGATTCGTAGCTAGGGTTGTATGCAAGAGAGGGCATCCAAACAGGGTTGGGTTGTGTACCTGGGGGAGCAGTGAGGTAGACCACCTGTTGAGGGGGATTCGGTTGCCGAGACGTCGAAGCAGAGAGAGACTGATGACGAGTGGGTAACTGACGATTGATGGTAGTGACCCCGGTTCGTCTTGTAAGGGGTAAATCTCTGCTGCTTCTTGAAGAAAGCTTGCTTTTGGGCTTCGACCTTCCTTTTGGCAGTGAGGCCCCACCTTACTTGCAAATTTTGGTTTGCTCTCGCAGCATCCTGCAGAACCTTGTTCACCTCCTCCTGAGGAAAGAGGGTTTTACCCCAGCAGGAGGAAGCTATCAGCCTGTTCGGTTCATGTCTAATAGAGGCCTCAGACAGAACGTATTTCCTGCAACTAACCCGAGCTGACCAGAAATCGTGTAGGTCGATTTGGTAGGACAGAGACAGGTTCTTCGTGAATATCCGAAACAAGGTCTCAGTCGGATAAAGCAAGGCCAGGGACTCCGGAGGTAATGGAGTGGAGAGACCTAGGTAACCTATTCCGTGCCTCAAACTCAGTCTTGAGAAGATTCTCCGGTAATTTGGGAAGCTTCTCGGAAAACAGTAGAGGCGCAGTCTGGGTCTAACTTCCCTACTGTGAAAGTAGAGGAAGCATCGTCCCAGATAGTATAGGTACTCGGGATGAGCATGGAGGTGGGGTCCGTCTCTAAGAGCCGGCATGGCAGAACCTTCTTTGACAGCTTGAATAGCAAGATCTGTCAATTCATCCGTAATAGGTAAGGTAATAGCAGGAGCAGTTGTAAATATGGTGTAGGCCCCTTTGTGTGGGGTGCGCTTGGAGTTAGCGCACCCCCATTCAGACAACGTCCTGGCCCAGACAGCTTGGGCCTGTTCTTTAGGAAATATTACCGTTTCCTTACGGTACCTTGTCTAACCTAACCAAGGCATGCTCTTTCAAACAGACGAAGCCGTTGAATGGGAATTCTAATCCCGGAGGGTAAAATTCTAGGTCCTCTAGAGGGCGGGTGCCTATACCATCCAGAGTTATGGTACCTTCTATAAATGGAGCATGCAAGGCAAACCTCCATGGGTTGTTTTTATCGAAGGGGGGTAACTGCGACGCGTCTGGGGCTGAAGGAGGAGGCATCAGAGTTCCTGAACGGATCAGATTCGCCACCATATCTGAGCTCCGTTATAGCTCCTTGGCTTGCCCTAGAATGTTGCTGTATCTGCTCTTTAACAATATCCCTGATCAGGTCGACAGGGAAGGAGGGATCCTGAGCACTACCCGCTGACGAAGCCTTGGACTTAGCGGACTCGTCTTTTTAGCAGTCACGGTTTTATGTAAAGTAATATGAACATCAGGATCCTTTGAGGGTCCGGGGACCGGTGACGCAGATAATGGCAAAGCTGAATGCTTAAAGGTACGTAGTGGCTTCACCTTGGGTCGTACAGGGACGGAGGGATCCCGAGGAGAAGCCGTAGGCTTATCAAAGCCGAGGAAGGAAGAGGTAGAGGAAGGAATGAGATAAAAGGGGGTCCACCAACTCAGCACCACCTACCTGCTCGTTCATGGGTTCGACGTCCAAATCTAGAGAGGACACGTCCCCCGCCAATAAAGCTTCCTCTTCCGTTGGGATGGTTGCTCTAACCGCCTCAATTAATGGGGCTGCTGTCTCTGGCGGAACTGCTGCAGTGGTAGAGCCCGGGAACAGACGAGAGGCCATGTCTCTGTCGAGGAGATAGGGTGCGCCAGACGGAGCATTCCTTCCATAGCCTGACACCCAAGGACGGAGAGCAGCTCTTGCAGCCCGGAGAGTCATCATCAGCCTGAAAGAGGCGAGGGGATTAGTGATGAAGGAGAAGACCGTTCTCCACAATAAGCGATGTATACATATATAAAGAACAAATTAAATCATCGCCAAAGGATACCAAAAGGAACAAACTAGAACCAACTTGCATCATTGTTCAGGAGTAGGGAGGACAGCTCGTAGCAGAGCGTGCACGACTCCGGGAACCACACCATGTAGGAGGCTTGTCCCGGTTCCCGAGAGAAGGATATGGCGCAATGCGCATGGGACCGGCATAGGTCATGGCCCACGGGATCATTAAAGGTAGCGGGGCAGCCCTTGGCAGCGCAGCGGACCTTCTGTAAAAGAAAGGAGACAAAGTCTGGATGTTCCTTGAGACTCTGGTCAGTGATCAGATCAACCAAAAGAGTCTAGATAACATTAATTATGTGTGCATAGCATGGTTCCATAATTGAAAGCTAGAGTTCCATATTAATACATTAAAACAAAATCAGAATAAACTAATGTACACTGCGGAACCACGGACGAGCCGAGGATGCAGTGACAGGTCTGTAACCAAGTAATATGTAACTATAAACAACAGCGGTAGTTAACCTCAATGCTGATCGTCTGGGTGATCTCCGGTGAAGCCGGAGGTCCGGTGAAAAGGTTCGTGTGCATAAGGCCGAAGCCGGAGTCCGAGTGCAGGGGTTCACCGTTGCACTCCAAATATCTGACTAGGTTCCAAACTCGTAGTATCCCTTATGGCGGAGTAGAACTCAAGGCGGAGAGGATGAACGTTCTGAACCTACTCCCAAGGCGGAGCGGGGAGAGGACGGAACTATGGGTGGCGGCATAAAGCGGGCCCAAAATAATGATTCATACATGAACGGGGCCTATTAATAATGCTAGCTATATTAACAGTAACCACATAATAAAATAAAACTTAAATATCATAAAACTTAAATATCATAAACCTGTAGAAGGAGAGGGGGGAGGGGATAACCCGTGAGCGTATAAAACGGAAAACGGGAAATCCACCTCTCCTACTCGAGATTAAGAAAGAAAACGAGAGAAAGGGTAACTCGTGACTGTAGCAACAGAAAACGAGAACTCCATGCTCACGCTCTCATGATTACACTATAAAGAACCAAAAGCACACTATAATATGATATAAGAATAATAAAATTGTAATGACCATGAACGAAGAATAACGACTGCGTAACAAAATAAATATATAGATATAGTCTAAAAACGACCACCTTCCCGAGGCGGGTACTTAAACTATAATAAAGCCAAGGACGTTATTCTTCGTTCGTCCAAATTGGACTTGCTAGCAAAAAATACCATAGTAAAACAATAATAAAATAATGATAATAATAATGGTTCAAAAATCGTAAGTGACTTAACCAAGAACCTAGATGACAGAGTACCAAATGGGCAATATTAACGTGAAATCCCAGCGAGCCAATCAAAACAACAATGGCTGCCAACGCCGAGGAAGGCCAAGCCGATCCATAATTAAAAACCACACTACTGGAAAGAGAACAAATGCCCGGTACTCTAAAAAGCTGTCAAAACAAACTATGGTACTTAACGTTGGTAAAGGTGAAGTAGTAGCGTCAGTCATGATGAATTAAATCCAAAAACGGGAAAAACACCAAGAGCACAAAAAAATACGACCAAGCGAGCAAGTCCAAAACAGAAGGATGTCCTAGAGGGCGCTCGTGTTGGGTGTCGGTGGCGTGGTCCTAGTGTGGTTTCTGGGGCCTCTGTTACGGCCCTTCCCTTTGATGAAGGAATTATCTAAATGGAAGACAGCCTGTGAATAGTGGTTTTCACACGCCCCTGCTTTATACACGACACCCACAAGGTGCTCGCGCGAGGGTAGTAACCTCTGCATTCCATGCTTTTATCTTTCTCTGGTATATTTGGAAGATTTATATCATAAAAGTGTAAAGGAGGACCCTTTTCACCGGCCGTCACAGGTCGACCCAGAAATATAGCCTTTACCACCTTGACTAAGCTGTCTTATCCTCTGAGTAAAGAAGAGGTATGGTGGCAATTCCACGACACTAGCCAAGATAGATCACCTTTCTTGCCTGTTAAGGACCTCCTGGGATAATCAGAATCTTTGCCACTAGTTGCTTAAACACCTCAGTGAAGAGATCTAGAATACTCTCCAGGTGTTTAGTCGTAGGGATGCCACGATATGATGCCAAATCAGAGTGTGTGGTTGATGCAATAAGTTGTGGAGCGTGCATTCCTTCGGAACCTATCAGCGACAGAAGGTGGTCCAAGGTCAGACGTTCTGCATATTGCTATGAGGTTATTCACATCATGAAGTTGGTTGCCAATCTTATCAAATAGTTTTAGCAAACAAAGGGGGGAATGCAAAGGAGTCCCAGTTACCTCACATACTGTGGGTCGGGTACTGACGAGTAATACACCCATTAGCTTTCGGTTTTAAACACCAAAAACAGGTCTGTCAGCAAACCCAACAAAGTTGTCACTGTTTGCTATTCGAGGGTCCAAAAGCCCTTCGGAACCAACTATCAGTCTTCTGCTCAGATTGTCTGCCAAGATTGTTTTTTTGCTAGTTTGAACCAGGCTGGCTGGAAGATAGCACTGGCCTCTGTCCATCACAGGATTCTGACGGGTAGTTGGCGAAGTTGCTGTAAAATATAACCACCACCTTTTAGTTATGCCACTACAGTCGTGTTGTCCCTCATCTACATTGCCATGTAACAAAAGGTGCTGTTGGAAATATTGAAGATCAAGCTATGTTGTTCTCAACTGCAGGGAGTTTATGTGGCATTGCTGATCTGACTAACAACAGCCTGGAGTCCATGTGCTGCAACAGGTGAGGAGCCTCTTGATCCATCCATGAAGGGCATCAGATCTGGAGAAGATACCCCTCCGAGGTTGTTTGAAACCAAGACCTATCAATTCAGGTCATTTCTTTTGCATATACGTTCGTGTTCCCAGATAGAACCAGGTTCTGCTGGATTCCCAATTAGACTTCACGTTTACCTCCAGGTTGCGTTAAAACTCGAGAAGCACGGCTCTATGTTAGAGACGGGGCTCCAAGTCCAACAGGACTAGCCAGTCCTCTAGATAGTAGAGAAAACTAATGCCATTGGCATGTGCTCAAGATGAACTAGGGTGAACAATCAAGTTAACCCAAAAAATGATACACTTTCTGTGCAGATATAATTCTGGCAAGTCTTTAAGCCAGATGAGTAAATGTTCTGAAAGTTGTCTTAATCCCCACATGATAAATGTGGTCTGTATGGCTTGTGCTCATAAGGGGCTCTCAGCCAGAGATCACTGGGAATAGATCAGGATCGTTAGTCACCACAGGTGTGCTGACCGGTTTCCTGTGCTTTACCTCGCTTGACAGTGCGCGTGAATGAGATACTGTAGTTGAGCTGAGAGCACATAGGTGCTGCACCCATTCTCTTAACCCAACTAGGTGAGCCAGGCAAATAAGCTTACTTGGAGTTAGCACAGGTAACTGCAAGCTGATGATTTGTGGAGCCTCCAACAAGTTGCACTAGGATTTATGAGAAACCAGCTTGCAAGGGTGACTACCAACAGTACCTGAAAGAACGGCAACCTCAGGGTTGAAGATAGATGTATATTCTCTAGAGTTCAGTGTGCTGTGGGCATGCTCTTGCGATTAAAAAAAAAAAAAGAGAGAGAGAGAGAGAGAGAGAGAGAGAGAGAGAGAGAGAGAGAGAGAGTGGGGGGAGAGAGAGAGAGAGTGGGGGGAGAGAGAGAGAGAGTGGGGGGAGAGAGAGAGAGTGGGGGGAGAGAGAGAGAGAGTGGGGGGAGAGAGAGTGGGGGGAGAGAGAGAGAGAGTGGGGGGGAGAGAGAGAGAGAGTGGGGGGAGAGAGAGAGGGGGGAGAGAGAGAGAGGGGGGAGAGAGAGAGAGGGGGGAGAGAGAGAGAGGGGGGGGAGAGAGAGAGAGGGGGGAGAGAGAGAGAGAGAGAGTGGGGGGAGAGAGAGAGAGAGTGGGGGGAGAGAGAGAGAGAGTGGGGGGGAGAGAGAGAGAGAGAGAGTGGGGGGAGAGAAAGAGAGAGAGAGAGAGAGAGAGAGAGAGAGAGAGAGAGTGGGGGGAGAGAGAGAGGGGAGAGAGAGAGAGAGAGAGAGAGAGAGAGAGAGAGAGAGAGAGAGAGAGAGAGAGAGAGAGAGAGAGAGAGAGAGAGAGAGAGAGAGTGGGGGAGAGAGAGAGGGGAGAGAGAGAGAGAGAGAGAGAGAGAGAGAGAGAGAGAGAGAGAGAGAGAATGCAAAAATAAACAGACCAATTCTGTCACATTCAGTCATGCAGATAACACAGTAAGGTGATGTCACCATTCAAAGACTGCTATTTCTTCTTTATTTAAAAAAAAAATTACTATTTGTTCTTTCTATGACCTTGGGTAACATTGGCCTTGCTATGAAGTTCCTGAGGACGTGAAAACAATGTACATATGAACTGCAAGTAAACTGACACATGCATGATAACTAATGTGTCTTTGGAATTTCTGGCAGCTGTCTTCCCAGGAGGTATATCGTTCACCTACCCTCTACCTACCAATGCCTTCCATTTTTGCTACACACGAGATTTCGAAACAAGTGAAAAAAAAAAAATCGCTATATATATGCAAAAATAAAGACTATTCTGTCAAAACTCAAGTCATGCAGACAACGCACTTAAGAAAGACGTCATTATTTAAAGACTATCTTCGTTATTTGTAAAAATAATTGGCTGAAACTTCTGGAGAACACATACAATCTGTTTATGCATACGTAGAAGCAATACTGTAAAACTATTTTCAATTTCTGAAAGTTGGTATGCCAAAACACCATGGCCGACGGGTCCCATTGAGACCCTTTGTGAAGTACTGTAACCTTATTTATGTGTTGTGTAGGATTATTATTGTGAGTGAAGAAACAAAACGAGAGATCGATCTTCAGCCATGCTAATGCTGGGCGGATGCATTACCACTGTACTGGGCAAGAACTGCATCTAAAGTTTCTTTACTCTGGCAAAGCAAGTGTTTCACAAAAAAAGGCTTAAAATCTTGTGTTGTCACAATTACAAAATTTAATATCTAAAGCAATTATTATATTGCCCCAAAAAAGCAATTATAATACTCGAGATAGATAGTACGGAAATATTCCCGAAACTATTTTAGGGAAACAGATTCTTAGTGTATATAATCTTACGATTAGTAGGAAAATGTTAAATCCTCCGATAACTTTCTCATGCCTTATGGCAGAGACAATAAGGGCTTTAGAATGAATTTTCGTTTCCCTAACACTGAAAACGTGAATGCAGGATAACATACGAATAATTGCATAAGTCTTACCTATCACAATAACAGATTTCTCGATAAGAAAACCCAACCCTTGAGGTCTAGAGTTAGAGTGCTGTCGTTGTCTAAGCGGTGAAAAATCCATTCATGTTAGGGGCTTAGACATGAAGCATCTTAAAGAGCATTCAAGACACGGCAAGAGCTCAGGTGAGCCAAGTGACCAATTTCAACGTTGAGCAACACAGATCCCCTAAAGTGAATGGTGAGCACAAAATGTTACATTCACAAATCTACACAGTAAAGCAATTTGCCACCAGTATGCAAGCTTACCTAAACAGGTAGAGCAGGCTCAGAACTTAGTAGTAACAGAGTCACTGAACCCAAATCTTGGTGCAATCCTTAATCACGAGGCATTTTGTGTGCTTGTTTCAAGGAACACTTAGGGGATAGGATAGCTTTCTTTGGCACCGTGTCGCGTCGTGAGGCTGGATCGCAATGCGATGAGAGATAACTAGTACAAGTGAAACTGGTCAAAGTTTAGCTTTTGCCCTTGGCACTATCAGCCAGCTGAAATGGCTTGCAAAGATCTCCAGGGAGCTCAAAAAAACTGAAGCGCTCTGGCGTCATGACACGAGGACGCTTCCAAGTAGCCTGATAGATACTGAACACGGTTAAGACATTATCACGGCAGCGACTGCATCCGCCAAAAATCCCTTAGGGTCAGCAAGCTCCGAGGGAGTTTATGGCAAAGCATCTCACATGAAAGGTTAGCTTCCACTGAGGGTGCCAAGAGGTAGCTCAAGCAAACCTCCCATATCACTAGAAGCTATTTGATTGAGAAGTCATGCATTCAGATCATGAAGCAACCAGCTTCCACTAAGCGAGGCTTGAAACCGAATCAGCACTAGTTAGGAAGCAGGATGCTTGCATGTTTACAAAGACCAGTGTACACAGACAAAGACTACCTCGAAGGTTCTCAGATCCTTGTGAAGCGAAAGAAATCTACTCCCAATAAGCCAGACTTAAAAAATTTAACAGAATTCGCTATGCAAGTTGCTCGTGTCTGCTGATGAGTTGGCATACACAGACTGAAAGACTTCCACAAAGGTCCTCCAATATTTAGACTTCAGGGGAGTTCAACTAACATTTGTAGGCGAGTGTTCACCTTAGCCAACCTAGTGTTATTTGAGCCAGAATGTAATCAAGATTCCAGCATAGGGAAAATATCTCCTAAATACTAATGCTTCATTTCTGAAATAAAACCAACAGTAAACATTTAATTTAGCTAAAACCAGCGATCATGTAGAAAGTCTCCAACTAGGGACTAGATCAAAGTGGGGAAGGTACGAGTGAGTGGGTGGGCAGTCCTTACTATCACAAGTTACCAGATCAGTTGTTAGCACCAAATTTTTATAGCTACTGTATATGCCAGCTTGCACTATGGAAAGAATGTAGGGTTTGTATTTTGTGCGGGAACAATGATCTTTCAAGAAGGGTTTTTCTCATTTGAAATTTGTAAAAAACACTAAACTCAATGTAAAATCTACTTGCAGTTACTGAAGTCAACTTCAATTGCAGTTTGGTTTCTTTTAAAGAACTTATTTTACACATTCAAGCAAAATCTTTCTAAATTAACTATAATCTTTAGATGACAATTTCTTTTATGTTAATGCATATAAAGTAGTTTTGAAGTTTGCATTGAAAAATTTCAAATCATAAAATTAGAATTTCAAAGTTACTTTCAAATGACATGGTAAAAAGCGCAAATATTAACTCAAACTGGTTACTGGTAAATTTAAATTTTTCTGAATTATCTATATAACTATCATCTATGCTTAGTATACCTAAATCTGTTAATGTAAAGAAAGTAATAATTTGAATGCTGAACAATCTTTAAGAGAAGGGGAAGAGATTAAAAGCACTTTTAATTCCCCGATATTTTACAGTATATTCTTTATAACATTAGAAAGTTCTATTGCTAAAAATTTCACTTCACTGAACTGGAACTTTAAAAAATTTATTAAAAATTGCTAAAAAATTAATAAATTATCAAAACTAACTTCAATTGTTTAAAACTCAAGTTTCCTATTTTTTCTGTAAAATTCTCTTTCAACTAAACTTGCCAAGAACAGATTTATGATTGGAATACCGAAAGGCCCCTCCATGGTGTGGAGGGTGGCAGCAGTAATTATCCACAATTATCCACATCGAACTGTCAAAAATCCTAATAAATTGCACATCGTACCTTCAATCTTTAACACTAAAGAAATTTAATAGCTGAATTTTTCAATGTTTACTCCGATTTCAAAATTACATATGTCAAGGATTTCTTTTATTTAATACAGATAGCTAGCTAAAAATTAGATTGTCAAAGAATTTTAAATCACGCTATGACCCTAATGAACTTAGTAAATCTTGCTAAACTCCCATGCCTCTAAAAAGTTGTTAGTTCCCATTTGTCGAATGCTCATACATGCAAATTTTACTGCTCAAGATAAACTCAAGAAGTTCCCCACCACCTTTTACTCAGTAATTATGGTTAGGATAAATTTGTCTGCAAAACAACTGCTTCCCAAGCCTTATCCTAATCCAGATAAAAGGCCTATTGCTCTACCAGTCCACTATAGGCAAAATTTAAGATAGCTTATATAAGTCATTACCAATACAAGGGTAAGGACCTTTATAGATAGTAGGGCTTACTGTACCAAGTTTCTAAATTTGCGGTATTTTTTATTTGGCTTCTGTTCATAGGTTTTAGTATTTTCTAATCAATATATTAAACTGTTGCAATTAAAAAACTAGTCACTAAGAGTCTAAGACAGTTTATAGAAAGTAAAATTTATAAATGTTAACTACAGTTCAAAAAGAAAATTAGTTAATTGGTACAATACGAACCTTTGTGGACAGATTCTCTATTCAAACGCACTTTTATTTAAATTTAAAGCAATTGTGTCAACTTGAAAAGAACACAGTCAGCATACTAGTGATTATTTTTTCATCTCTTTCAGCTTTGGCTAATTTAGATACTAAATTTATTCAAATAGTTTATTAACCAGTTAATACAGTACAAGTACTTTTTAACCATCGAGCTGGTTTCAAATTTCAGATTCCAGTTCTTACAATTAGTTATCAAATTATCTTTGCACAACCCTACTTGTGTTATGCTTTTAACTAATCTTTAATCATTAAGCCCAAACCATTAACTATATTTTTCTAGCTAGTTATGTGCGTATTAAACAATGATAAAATTAAAATTGAAAAATCCAATCTAGTACGATACAAACTGTCCCTAGGATATTTTAGTTGACGTGGGACTAAATTTTTGAATATTAATAGATATATCAATCACAATTTATTAAATTTATTCCCTTCCTAAAGTGTGTAGTATATTACACTACCAAAGAAAGTTTCACAATTTTACATAATGTATATTGCAATGCACCATGTATAAATTGACTAAGTAAATGTTTTCAATTAAATGCCAGAATATTGTTAAAAAGGGATTTTGACGAAGGAAAAATCTATTTCTGGGGAGAGACCTGTGACGCCCGGTGAAAAGGGTCCTTCTTTACACATTTCTAATATAAATCTTCCAAATATACTAGAGAAAGATAAAAGCATGGAATGCAGAGGTTACAACCCTCGCACGATCACCTTGTTGGTGTCGTGTATTTAACAAGGGCGTGTGAAAAACACTATTCACAGGCTGTCTTCCATTTAGATAATCCCTTCATCAAAGGGGAGGGCCGTGACAGGCCCTAGAGAATACAGTTGGGCTACCCCACCGACACCTACTACTCGCGCTCTCCAGGTCATCCTTCTGCAAGATCATATGGCTTGGCAAGGAAAGGGTGGGTCCGTACAAAAATAACCGGAAGGGTTTCACCGGGCGTCACAGGTCTCTCCCCAGAAATAGATTTTTCCTTCGTCAAAATCCCTTTTCTGGGTCAATCTGTGACGGCCGGTGAAAATGTACCAGAGAATGCCTTCCAAGCCCAACAAAGTAATAATGCGGAGAATACAATCACCATGTACGACAATAATATAATATAATAATGTAAGAAACGTCCAATTACCAACTAGCCAAATAACATAGGGAGCGTAAGGCTAAATAACTAAGACGACAAGGAATCAACCGAGTGTCAAATCGCAAAAGGCATCAAACCTTACATGTCTAAGCATATCTAAACCTTAAAGGAACGGTAACTACAATAACAGTTAAACCATAGGAATTAAACATGGCAAATATCATAGGGCTAACGAACTACCCAGGAGAGTGACGACGTGGTGTGAGTGGCGGGTAGGAGGGAGAAGAGAAGAGATGGAAGAAAGGAAGCAGCAGAGATTAATGGAGAGGGAATAGGCTCCCCGCTGCCATTGTCGGGTATTTAAGGGCCTGTAAAATCTTTAGATAGTGGCGTAAGACAACCATAGGGAATTTCCAACCCGTATATTTTTTGTTTAAAAATCATCAAAGTCCCTGTTCTGGAAGTAATTGATGTAGGTAACTACAGTCCGTATATCATGAGCCTGGGGAAATGATTCCAGATTAGTATGTTTAAAGAAGTAGAGGATTTGTTGCCTGATGCCATGAATGGAAATAGTACCTCCTTGTTCCCCGATAACCAAGGGGCCAGACGAGCGGGTGGCAGTTCTAGCTAAAAAAGGCCTTGAGAGTAGTGACTGAACATAGAGAAAAGATCCTGGGGAAGAAGAATAATCTTCCGAGGGGAGCACCTATTTTGCGGATCCTCATTTCTTAACTAGGAAATCATTGTCTGGAGAAAGGAGTTCTTCGGCTGTAGGGAGGAAATCTATGTTTTCCGGGTTCGTGAGAGAGCTGCTAGTTCTGATATTCCATCACCTGAGGCCAAAGCCGTTAGAAATAAAGTCTTCCTAAGAAGAGTGATAAGAGCAGGATTCATTGTCTGTGTCCGGCGCAAGTTTTGAGGAAACCGTTCATAGACCTGAGTCCTTTTGTGGCCAAACCGAAGGTCAAAGCCTAGCACATGTTTTTGGAATAGCTGAGAAATAGGAATCAGCTAGGTTAATGTTAAACCCAACAAGGAAGATGATCTTCAAAGATTTCTTGATGGTGGTTAAAGTGCTAACTGTTAGGCCTTTGCCAAATAAGAACCTCAAGAAAGAGATGTCTCTATTCAGACATATACGAGTATGGTCTGAACTCTTAGGGAATCTGCAAGTTGTTAACGGCCGAATCATATTGGCGAATTGTCGAGTCCCTTTTGTCTGATTCGACGAAGAGATCGATTTCCGGTTCAATGTTCACGTCTCTACGAGCTGCAAGCTTCCTGTAGTCCACAAAGTCAGAGTTTCGGCTACCCTTGAGCAATCTGACAGTGAGTTTGGATTACTTGAGTCAGTTTGGGGAACGGAATCCGGAAGGGACGGAGTTTCAACTCGAGGAGGAGAGGAAACCAACTGTTCTTGGCCAGTGAGGTGGTACTAAAGCCACTGGCCCCCGGAAGAAGCGTAGTTTGTGTAAAAGTCTCATTAGAAGATTCACTGGGGGAAATAGGTAAACCTTCTTCTAATGGTTCCTGAGTATCCACCGGAATGAAATTATGTCTAGAGACCATTCTGACTCCAGTGGTTTCGTCTGGCTAGCTTGTCTGCTCTCACATTCTGGACTCCCGCAAGGTGAGTTACTGACAGGATCAAGTTCTTTTCTGTTGGCCAGGCGAAGATAGTGACCAGGATCCGATTCAGGTTGGGTGACTTGGATCCTCCCCTGTTGACGCAGTGTACCACGTCTGTGCTGTCTGACACTACTCTGATGTGGCTCGACCTCGGAGGAGAGTCTCTTCAGGGTCAAGAACACTGCCATGGCTTCGAAAACATTGATATGGGTCTGTTTCATGGCAGGTGACCGAGACCCCTGAAACATCTGATGTTCGGAGTAATCCCCCCATACACTTAGAGGCGCGGCTGTATGGAATGTCTCTTGTGGAGGTGGGAATTGTAGAGGAACCGATTTGGAGAGGTTCTTCGGTTCGGACCATGGGCGTAGTCTCATTTTCAAGACAAGAGGGGATCTTCGAGACCTTGTCTCTTAAAGGTACTGTAGTTCTCTTTCTCCAAACTCGGTTGATTTCTTTGAATTTTTGTTATTGAAGTGAATTGGAGAAGGCCGGTGATACTTTCTAAGGTTCTTCTGGACATCTGTTTGTGTTTGAGAAAATTCTTGATCTTGGAAGCTATTCCTCTTACCTTTTTGGAAGGGAGAGACAACGTGTGCTTCGAAAGGTCCCACTAAATGCCTAACCATTTTAAGTGGCCTGATGGTTGCAGGCGAGACTTTTGGAGATTGACCCGAAATCACAGGTTGTCGAGAAATCGAAGAACTTCCTTCGTAGCTCTGTTGCCTTCTATGGCCGACCGGGCCCAAACGAGCCAACTGTCCAGATAAGCCATGATCTGTATCTCTTGGTTCCTGAGTTGTTCTAACACTCTCTCTCCCAGTTTCATGAATATCCTGGGATCAATGTTGAGGCTGAAGAGCCTGTCTTGAACGCAAAGGCTTTCCTGCCTAGGCGGAAACCCAGATAATTAGAGAAGTTTCGAGCTATAGGCACATGATAATAGTCGTCGGTAAGATCGACAGAGGTGGTGAAGGCCCCACGGGGAAGTAAGGTCCGTACCTGAGAGATAGTCATCATCCGGAACTTGCTGCAGAGAATGTAAGAGTTTAGCTTTGACAAGTCCCGGTCCCCTCTCAATGCCGACAAGCCTTTCTTCGGAATTGTGAACAGGCGGCCTTGGAACTTCGGTGATCGGTCCCGTTTGATTGCTTTCTTCTTGAGTAACTCTGTGGTGTACTCTTTCAGGATGGGAGTGGATTTCTGGGAGAGGGTCACTGGTGGAGGAGGACGACCTTGTGGCCATTTCCACCTCAAACCTTTAGAGATTATGCTATGAGCCCACGGACCGATGGTCTTGAAAGTGGTAAAGTCTCTCCCCTACCGGGACTACCTCGTTGTGAGGGAGTGAACCTAGGTCCTTTCCTTCCCCGAACCCCCTTTTTCCTAGGTCCGCCTTGATGGCGGAACTGTCTTCTACTCCTGTAGCTTCCTCTCTGGTGTCCACGAAAGGAACCTGAGGGTTCAGAGCTAGGGCTGTATGCAGGCGAGGGCATCCAAACGGGGTTGGGCTGTGTACTTGGGGAACCAGTGAGGTATCCCACCTGATGAGGGGGGATCCGGATGCATAGTCGTTGAATCAGAGGAAGACATGTCGAGTGGGTAACTGACTATTGATGGCAGTGACCCCGGTTCGTTTTGTAGAGGGCAACTCTCTGCTTCTTCTTGAAGAAAGCTTGCTTTTGGTCTTCGACCTTCTTTCTGGCAGTGAGGACCCGCGTTTCCTGCAATTTTGGGTTGCTCTCGTACCACCTTGTAGAACCTTGTTCACCTCCTCCTGAGAGAAGAGGGTTTTACCTCATCAGGAGGAAACTATCAACCTGCTCGATTCCTGTCTGATAGAGGCCTCAGACAGAACGTATTTCCCATAACTAACCCGATCAGACCACCAAACGTGTAGGTCGAATTGGAAGGGCAGAGAGGTTCTTCCTGAATATCCGAAACAAAGTCTCAGTGGGATAAATCGGGGTCTAGGGTCTCCCCGAGGTGGGGCCCGGCTCTTTAAGAGCCGGTATGGCCGAACCTTCTTTGTCAGCTTGAATAGTAAGACCTGTCCATTTATCCATAATAGGCAAGGCAACAATGAGAGCAGCTGTAGATATGGCGTATTCCCCATTGTGTGGGGTGAGCTTGGAATTATCGTACCCCCCAGACCGACAACATCCTGGTCCAGACAGATCGGGCCTGCCCTTTAGGAAATAATACAGTTACCTTTGGTACCTTGTCTAACCTAACCAAGGCATGCTCTTTCAATCGAACGAATCCGTTGAATGGGAATTCTAGTCCGAGAGTAAATTCTAGCTCCTCCAGAGGGCGGACTACCATCTATATATGGGACATGTAAGGCAAATTTTTATGTGTTGTTTTTATCGAAGGAGGTTACTGTACTTCGATACGCCTGGGGCTGTAGGGGGAGTCATCCGAGTTCCTGAACGGATCCGACTCACCACCATATCTTTGAGCTCCGTCATAGCCCCTTGGCTTTCCCTAGAATGTGCTGCTTTTAGCAGTCACGGCTTTATGCAAGGTAACATGAACATCAGGATCCTTTGAGGGTCCTACGTCGGTGACGCAGGTACAGTAATTGCAAACCTGAAGGCTCAAAACTCATCACCACCTACCTGCCCGTCCATGGGGTCGATGTCCAACCCTAGAGAGGACACTCCGAGGAGATAGGGTCCTCTAGATGGAGCATTCCTTCCAAACCTTGATACCCAAGGGCGGAGAGCCTCTCTTGCAGGCCGGAGAGATTCATCATCATCCTGAAAGAAGTGAGGGGATCAGTGATGAAGGAGAAGACCGTTCTCCTCAATAAGCAATGCATACATTAATCCGGATCAAATTAAATCATCGCCAAAGGATACCAAAAGTTAACATATTAGAACCAACTTACATCATGGGTCCGGAGTAGCGAGGACAGCTCGTAGCAGAGCGTGCATGACTCCGGGAACCATACCATGTAGGCGGACCTTCTGTAAAAGAAAGGGGACATAAGACTGGATGTTCCTTGAAACTCTGGTTAGTGATCCTATTCACAGGCTGGGATCAGCCGTATAACTATAACTAATAAAAATGCCTATATTTATGCATATATTTAATTATAACTATGTATAAATATGGATAAATATCCATACAACATCGTGTTCAAATAGAAATAAATTTCTACTCAGTACTTGGAACCGAACGATAGCCCCTTCTAATGAAAAGCCAGGTCGAAACCACCCATGCCATGAGAGGCTATCTACTGTTCCTTGAGACACTGGTCAGTGAACAGATGAATCAATAGAATACTAATATCCAGTAACCACATAACATGTAACTATAAACCTCATCGGTAAAATAATGTTAACCCCAGTTCTGAACGTCTGAGTCAGGGGTGGCCAACCTATGGCGCATTTCATGATTACAAGTGTCACACTATACCCCAAAGATAGTAAATTGAATGACTTTTCTTTAAAATTGCTAATTATGTTTATATATTTTCATTAGGACTTTCAAGAATAGCTAATGAATATTACCAACGCAAATTCAAAGTGTCATTAAAGTAAGTACAGTTTACTTTGTATTCATGTTAAATCCTTTCCTTTACAGCTAAAACAAAAGATTGGCCACCCGTGGTCTGAGTGATTTCTGTTGCCACCGGAGATCCGGTGACAAGGGTCCGTCATAGTGAAAACGTGAACATCAGAGGAAAGGTAATATTAACCTCAATGCTGAACGCCTGTGCGATATCCGGTTAAGCCGGAGATTCGATGAAAAGGACCGTAATAACGAAATTGTGATTATTCATGAAAAAGGGTTCATACCCTGGTTCTGATCGTCTGATTGATCAAAATGTTAACTCCAGTTCTGATCGTCTGATTGATCTCAGTTTGTACCGGAGATCCAGTGACAAAGGTCCGTCATCGTGAAATCGTGACCCTCAGTAGTACGATAACATTCCTCAATACTGAATGTGTGTTATCTCCAGTGAAGCCGGAGATTCGATGAAAAAAGGGACCATAATAATGTAATTGTGATCAATCATGACAAAGGTTCGTGTGCAAAAGGCCGCAGCCGGAGTCTGAGTGCCGGATTTGACCGTTGCACTCCAAATATCTGACAAGTTCACACCCAATGAGTATCCATTATAGCGGAGTATAACTCAAGGCGGAGCTAAGGGTGTCGGCATAAAGCGACCCCAAATAATGACTCATACACTAACGTAACCTATTAATAGTGCTAGCTCTAGTAACAGTAACCACAACAATAAAACGTGAATATCATTAAAATTAATATCATCAACTCTGAGAATAAGAGGAGGCAGGAATAACTCGTGATCGTATAAAAACGGAAAACGGGAAATACACCTCTCTTACTCTAGCTTAATAAAGAAAACGAGAGAAGGGGTAACTCATAACTGTAGAAACAGAAAAACGAGCACTCTATGCTCACGCTCTCAAGGTTACATAATAAAAACTAACATCACACAATAAAATAAGAAAAATAATAAATTTGATTGCTTTTTTCTTAGTAATTGTAATAACCAAGAACGTAACAAATAAACAAAGATATAGTCTAAGACGAGTACCTTCCTGAGGTGTGAACATAAACTATAACAAAGACTAAATCCCTATTCTTCGTAGGTCCAAATAGGACTTGCTAGCAAATAAATACCATAGTAAAAACCAATAATAAATAATGATAATAATATTGGTCATAAACGTAAGTAATCTAACCTAGATGACAGAGTACCAGATGGGCAAAATTAACTTTAAAATCTACCGAAGCGAACAATACCCAAAATGGCTGCCGATACCGAGGCAGGCCAACCGCTTCCAAAACTAAAATCCACAATACTGGAAAAGGAACAAATGCTCGGTACTGAAATAAACTGTCAAAACAAACTATGGTACTTAACATTGGTAAAGGTGAAGTAGCAACGTCAGTCATGTTGAATTAACGACAATCACTTTCGAAAAACATTGGGCAAAACTCTTATCAACTTTGCGGGCAAGTCCAAAACAGAAGGATGACCTGGAGAGTGAGAGTAGGTAGTGTCGGTGGGGTAGCCCAACTGTATTCTCTAGGGCCTGTCACGGCCCTCCCCTTTGATGAAGGGATTATCTAAATGGAAGACAGCCTGTGAATAGTGGTTTTCACACGCCCTTGTTAAATACATGACACCAACAAGGTGATCGCGCGAGGGTTGTAACCTCTGCATTCCATGCTTTTATCTTTCTCTAGTATATTTGGAAGATTTATATTAGAAAAGTGTAAAAAAGGACCCTTTTCACCGGCCGTCACAGATCGACCCAGAAATTCAAATCACAATCTTTCACATTCTCAAAGTTACTATTTGTCTTTCTCGTCCTGCAAATCAAGTCGCCTGCATCTTCACAACCAAGGCAGATTAAGATTTTAGCAAAATTTACTAAATGCAAATTATAAATTTAAACTAATGGATTAACTATATCAATAAGTTGTAACGCACGAGTGTCATACCCTTTCGAATTTTCTCAAGTGATATTGCACCAACTGCAGCTCTTTAGAAGTGGTAGAGTTCTGGAAGACACTTGCTCCAGCACTTCCATTTTTAGCTTGTCCAAGCGATGAGCAGCATTACTTTTTGTTAGGGAAATACAGCTGCCAGTAAAATCTGGAAAAAAAAATGCCATGTTTTACATGAAGGATTTACTTCCCTATCTTGTGTATTGCATAACTTATGATGAATGTTTATAGAAC